>NC_092254.1:19509013-19527953 GCF_036320965.1 Panulirus ornatus | reverse complement strand
TGATCCACACATCCTCTACTACTTCTGAAACCACACTGCTCTTCCACAGTATGATGCTCTGTACATGCCTTCACCCTCTCAATCAATACCCTCACATATAATTTACCAGGAATACTCAACAAATTTATACCTCTGTAATTTGACCACTCACTTTTATCCCCTTTGCTTTTGTACAATGGCACTATGCAAGCATTCCGCCAATCCTCAGGCACCTCACCATGAGTCATACATACATTAAATAACCTTACCAACCAGCAACAATACGGTCACCCCATTTTTTAATAAATTCCACTGCAATACCATCCAAACCCACTGCCTTGCCGGCTTTCATCTTCCGCAAAGCTTTTACTACCTCTTCTCTGTTTACCAAATTCTCCCTAACCCTTTCACTTTGCACACCACCTCGACCTAAACATCCTATATCTGCCACTCTGTCATCAAACACATTCAACAAACCTTCAAAATACTCACTTCATCTCCTTCTCACATCACCACTACTTGTTATCACCTCCCTATTAGCTCCCTTCAATAATGTTCCCATTTGTTTCCTTCTCTAACGCACTTTCTATACCTCCTTCCAAAACATCTTTTTATTCTCCCTAATACTTGATAATACTCTCTCACGCCAACTCTCATTTGCACTCTTTTTTACCTCTTGCACCCGTCCCTTGACCTCCTGCCTCTTTCTTTTATACATCTCCAGTCATTTGCATTATTTCCTTGCAAAAATCGTCCAAATGCCTCTCTCTTCTCTTTCACTAATAATCTTTCTTCTTCATCCCACCACTCACAACCCTTTCTAATATGCCCACCTCCCACGCTTCTCATAACACAAGCATCTTTTGCACAAACCATCACTGCTTCCCTAAATGCATCCCATTCCTCCCCCACTCCCCTTACGTTCTTTATTCTCGCCTTTTTCCATTCTGTACTCAGTCTCTCCTGGTACTTCCTCACACAAGTCTCCTTCCCAAGCTTAGTTACTCTCACCACTCTCTTCACCCCAACATTCTCTCCTCTTTTCTGAAAACCTCTACAAATCTTCACCTTCGCCTGCACAACATAATGATCAGACATCCCTCCTGTTGCACCTCTCAACACACTAACATCCAAAAGTCTCTCTTTCGCGCGCCTATCAATTAACACGTAATCCAAATATCGCTCTCTGGCCATCTCTCCTACTTCCATACGTATATTTATGCATATCTCTCTGTTTAAACCAGGTATTCCCAATCACCAGTCCTTTTTCAGCACATAAATCTACAAGTTCTTTACCATTTCCTTTTACAACACTGAACATCCCACGTACACCAATTATTCCCTCAACCGCCACATTACTCACCTTTGCAATCAAATCACCCATCACTATAGCCCGGTCTCGTGCATCAAAACTACTAACACACTCACTCAGCTGCTCCCATAAGACTTACCTCTCATGATCTTTCTTCTCATGCCCAGGTGCATATGCACCAATAATCACCCATCTCTCTCCATCCACTTTCAGTTTTACCCATATCAATCATATTTATATACACATGAAGGTGCGCGTTTCTCTCTCTCTCTCTCTCTCTCTCTCTCTCTCTCTCTCTCTCTCTCTCTCTCTCTCTCTCTCTCTCTCTCTCTCTCTCTATCTATCTCTCTCTATCTCTCTCTCTCTCTCTCTCTCTCTCTCTATATATATATATATATATATATATATATATATATATATATATATATATATATTATTTTTTTTTTTATTATACTTTGTCGCTGTCTCCCGCGTTTGCGAGGTAGCGCAAGGAAACAGACGAAAAGAAATGGCCCCCCCCCCCCCATACACATGTATATACATACGTCCACACACGCAAATATACATACCTACACAACTTTCCATGGTTTACCCCCGACGCTTCACATGCCTTGATTCAATCCACTGACAGCACGTCAATCCCGGTATACCACATCGCTCCAATTCACTCTATTCCTTGCCCTCCTTTCACCCTCCTGCATGTTCAGACCCCGATCACACAAAATCTTTTTCACTCCATCTTTCCACCTCCAATTTGGTCTCCCTCTTCTCCTCGTTCCCTCCACCTCCGACACATATATCCTCTTGGTCAATCTTTCCTCACTCATTCTCTCCATGTGCCCAAACCACTTCAAAACACCCTCTTCTGCTCTCTCAACCACGCTCTTTTTATTTCCACACATCTCTCTTACCCTTACGTTACTCACTCGATCAAACCACCTCACACCACACATTGTCCTCAAACATCTCATTTCCAGCACATCCATCCTCCTGCGCTCAACTCTATCCATAGCCCACGCCTCGCAACCATACAACATTGTTGGAACCACTATTCCCTCAAACATACCCATTTTTGCTTTCCGAGACAATGTTCTCGACTTCCACACATTCTTCAAGGCCCCCAGAATTTTCGCCCCCTCCCCCACCCTATGATCCACTTCCGCTTCCATGGTTCCATCCGCTGCCAGATCCACTCCCAGATATCTAAAACACTTCACTTCCTCCAGTTTTTCTCCATTCAAACTCACCTCCCAATTGACTTGACCCTCAACCCTACTGTACCAAATAACCTTGCTCTTATTCACATTTACTCTTAACTTTCTTCTTCCACACACTTTACCAAACTCAGTCACCAGCTTCTACAGTTTCTCATATGAATCAGCCACCAGCGCTGTATCATCAGCGAACAACAACTGACTCACTTCCCAAGCTCTCTCATCCCCAACAACCTTCATACTTGCCCCTCTTTCCAAAACTCTTGCATTTACCTCCCTAACAACCCCATCCATAAACAAATTAAACAACCATGGAGACATCACACACCCCTGCCGCAAACCTACATTCACTGAGAACCAATCACTTTCCTCTCTTTCTACACGTACACATGCCTTACATCCTCGATAAAAACTTTTCACTGCTTCTAACAACTTTCCTCCCACACCATATATTCTTAATACCTTCCACAGAGCATCTCTATCAACTCTATCATATGCCTTCTCCAGATCCATAAATGCTACATACAAATCCATTTGCTTTTCTAAGTATTTCTCACATACATTCTTCAAAGCAAACACCTGATCCACACATCCTCTACCACTTCTGAAACCACACTGCTCTTCCCCAATCTGATGCTCTGTACATGACTTCACCCTCTCAATCAATACCCTCCTATATAATTTACCAGGAATACTCAACAAACTTATACCTCTGTAATTTGAGCACTCACTCTTATCCCCTTTGCCTTTGTACAATGGCACTATGCACGCATTCCGCCAATCCTCAGGCACCTCACCATGAGTCATACATACATTAAATAACCTTACCAACCAGTCAACAATACAGTCACCCCCTTTTTTAATAAATTCCACTGCAATACCATCCAAACCTGCTGCCTATATATATATATATATAAATATATATATATATATATATATATATATATATATATATATATATATATATATATATATATATATATTTATGTTTTTTTTTGCTTTGTCGCTGTCTCCCGCGTTTGCAAGATAGCGCAAGGAAAGAGACGAAAGAAATGGCCCAACCCATCCCCATACACATGTGTATACATACGTCCACACACGCAAATATACATACCTACACAGCTTTCCATGGTTCACCCCAGATGCTTCACATGCCCTGATTCAATCCACTGACAGCACGTCAACCCCGGTATACCACATCGATCCAATTCACTCTATTCCTTGCCCTCCTTTCACCCTCCTGCATGTTCAGGCCCCGATCACACAAAATCTTTTTCACTCCATCTTTCCACCTCCAATTTGGTCTCCCACTTCTCCTCGTTCCCTCCACCTCCGACACATATATCCTCTTGGTCAATCTTTCCTCACTCATTCTCTCCATGTGCCCAAACCATTTCAAAACACCCTCTTCTGCTCTCTCAACCACGCTCTTTTTATTCCCACACATCTCTCTTACCCTTACGTTACTTACTGGGTCAAACCACCTCACACCACACATTGTCCTCAAACATCTCATTTCCAGCACATCCATCCTCCTGCGCACAACTCTATCCATAGCCCACGCCTCGCAACCATACAACATTGTTGGAACCACTATTCCTTCAAACATACCCATTTTTGCTTTCCGAGATAATGTTCTCGACTTCCACACATTCTTCAAGGCTCCCAGGATTTTCGCCCCCTCCCTCACCCTATGATCTACTTCCGCTTCCATGGTTCCATCCGCTGCCAGATCCACTCCCAGATATCTAAAACACTTTACTTCCTCCAGTTTTTCTCCATTCAAACTTACCTCCCAATTGACTTGACCCTCAACCCTACTGTACCTAATTACCTTGCTCTTATTCACATTTACTCTTAACTTTCTTCTTTCACACACTTTACCAGTCACCAGCTTCTGCAGTTTCTCACATGAATCTGCCACCAGCGTTGTATCATCAGCGAACAACAACTGACTCACTTCCCAAGCTCTCTCATCCCCAACAGACTTCATACTTGCCCCTCTTTCCAAAACTCTTGCATTTACCTCCCTAACAACCCCATCCATAAACAAATTAAACAACCGTGGAGACATCACACACCCCTGCCGCAAACCTACATTCACTGAGAACCAATCACTTTCCTCTCTTCCTACACGTACACATGCCTTACATCCTCGATAAATTTATATATATATATATATATATATATATATATATATATATATATATATATTATGTACATAATTCATACTGTCTGGACTTATTCATTTCCGTTGCCACCCCGCCACACATGAAATGACAACCCCCTCCCCCCGCATGTGCGCGAGGTAGCGCTCGGAAAAGACAACAAAGGCCACATTCGTTCACACTCAGTCTCTAGCTGTCATGTATAATGAACCAAAAACACAGCTCCCTTTCCACATCTAGGCCCCACAAAACCTTCTATGGTTTACCCGAGACGCTTCACATGCCCTGGTTGAATTCACTGACAGCACGTAGACCCCGGTATACCACATCGCTCCAATTCACTCTATTCCTTTCACGCCTTTCTCCCTCCTGCATGTTAAGCCCTCAATCACTCAAAATCTTTTTCACTCCATGTGTCCACCTCCAATTTGGTCTCTCACTTCTCGTTCCCTCCACCTCCGACACATGTATCCTTTTTGTCAATCTTTCCTCACTCATTCTCTTCATGTGACTAAACCATTTCAAAACACCCTCTTCTGCTCTCTCAACCACATATTTTTTATTACCACACATCTCTCTTACCCTTTTATTACTTACTCTATCAAACCACCTCACACCACATATTCTCCTCAAACATCTCATTTCCAGCACATCCACCATCCTCCGTACCACTCTATCCATACCCCACGCATCGCAACCATACAACATTGTTGGAACCACTATTCCGTCAAACATACCCATTTTTGCTTTCCAAGATAACGTTCTAGACTTCCATACATTTTTCAACGCTCCCAGAACTTTCGCCTCCTCTCCCCACCCTGTCACTCACTTCCGCTTCCATGGTTCCATCCGCTGCCAAATCCACTCCCAGATATCTAAAACACTTCACTTCCTCCAGTTTTTCTCCATTGAAACTTACCTCCCAATTGACTTGTATCTCAACCCCACTGTACCTAATAACCTTGCTGTTATTCACATTTACTCTCAGCTTTCTTCTTTCACACACTTTACCAAACTCAGTCACCAGCTTCTGCAGTTTCTCACTCGAATCAACCACCAGCGTTGTATCATCCGCGAACAATAACTGACTCACTTTCCAAGCCCTCTCATCCACAACAGACTGCATACTTGCCCCTCTCTCAAAAACTCTTGCATTCACCTCCCTAACAACCCCATCCATAAACAAATTAAACAACCATGGAGACATCACGCACCCCTGCCGCAAACCGACATACACTGAGAACCAATCACTCTCCTCTCTTCCTCCTCGTATAGATGCCTTACGTTGTCAATAAAAGCTTTTCACTCCTCCCAGCAAATTGCCTCCTGCACCATATACTCTTAATACCCTCTCAGAGCATCTCTATCAACTCCATCATATGCTTTCTCCAGATTCTTAAGTGCTACATACACATCCATTTGTTTTTCTAAGTATTTCTCACATATATTCTTCAAAGCAAACACCTGATCCACACATCCTCTACACTTTTGAAACCACACTACTCTTCCCCAATCTGATGTTCAGTACATGCCTTCACCCTCTCAATCAATATCCTCCCATATAATTTCCCAGGAATACTCAATAAACTTATACCTCTGTAATTTGAACACTCACCTTTATCCCCTTTGCTTTTGTGCAATGGCACTATGCATGCATTCCCCAAATCCACAGGCACTTCGCTATGAGTCATACATACATTGAATATCATCTCCAACCAATCAACAACAGTCACCCCCTTTTATGATAAATTCCTCTGCAATACCATCCAAACCCGCCGCCTTGCCGGCTTTCATCTTCTGCAAAGCTTTGACTACCTCTTGTCTGTTTACCAAATCATTATCTCTGACCCTCTCACTTTGCACACCACCTCGACCAAAACACCCTATATCATTTAGCACATTCAACAAATCTTCAAATTTCTCGTTCCATATCCTCACATCACCACTACATGTTATCGCCTCCCCATTAGCCCCCTTCACAGATGTTCCCATTTGTTCTCTTGTCTTATGCACTTGATTTACCTCTTTCCTAAACATCTTTTTATCCTCCGTAAAATTCAATGATACTCTTTCACCCCAATCTCATTTGCCCTCTTTTCACCTCCTGCACCTTTCCCTTGACCTCCAGTCTCTTTCTTTTATACATCTCCCAATCATTTGCACTATTTCCATGCAAAAATCGTCGAAATGCCTCTCTCCTCTCTCTCACTAACAATCTTACTTCTTCATCCCACCATTCTCTACCCTTTCTAATCTGCCCACCTCCCACGGTTCTCATGCCACAAGCATCTTTTGCACAAGCCATCACTGTTTCCCTAAATACATCTCATTCATCCTCCACTCCCCTTACGTCCTTTGCTCTCACCTTTTCCCATTCTGCACTGTCTCTCCTGGTACTTCCTCTCAGAAGTCTCCTTCCATGGCTCACTTACTCTCACCACTCTATTCACCCCAACATTCTTTCTTCTTTTCTGAAAATCTCTACAATTCTTCAGATTCGCCTGCGCAATATAATGATCAGACATCCCTCCAGTTGCTCCTCTCAGCACATTAATATCCAAAAGTCTCTCTTTCAAGGGCCTAGCAATTAACACGTAATCCAATGACGCTCTCTGGCCATCTCTCCTACTTAAATACGTAAACTTATGTATATATCTCATCTTAAACCAGGTATACCCAATCATCAGTCCTTTTTCAGCACAGAAATGTACAAGCTCTTCACCATTTCCACTTACAACGCTAAACACCCCATGTACACAAATTATTCCCTCAACTGCCACATTACTCACCTTTGCATTCAAATCACCCATCACTATAACCCAGTCCGTGCATCAAAACTACTAACACACTCACTCAGCTGCTCCCGAAACACTTGCCTCTCATAATCTTTCTTCTCATGCCATGTGCATATGCACCAATAATCACCCATCTTTCTCCATCCATTTTCAGTTTTTACCCATATCAATCTAGAGTTTATTTTCTTACACTCTGTCACATATTTCCACAACTCCTGTTTCAGGAGTATTGCTACTCCTTCCTTTGCTCTTGTACTCTTACCAACCCCTGACTTTACTCCCAAAACATTCCCAAACCACTCATTCCCTTTACCCTTGAGCTTCGTTTCACTCAGCGCCAAAACATCAAGGTTCCTATCCTGAAACATACTACCTATCTCTCCTTTTTTCTCATCTTGTTTACATCCACACACATTTAGACACCCCAGTCGGAGCCTTCGAGGAGGATGAGCACTCCCTTTTAGAATCTTAAAATACAAGGAGGGGAGGGTTTCTAGCCCCCGCTCCCGTCCCCTTTAGTCGCCTTGTACGACACGCGGGGAATGCGTGGGAAGTATTCCTTCTCCCCTATCCCCAGGGATAGCAATCCAATTGTATACTGTTGAAGAAATTTGTAAAAGATTCCCATTGTCCACATAGTAAGTTCATGATACGCTCGTTGTCTGTCTTGGAACAATCACTTGTTTACCAAATGGCGTCCCAGCTACGTCACTTCGTTGTATATCAGCTGACTTATATTTTCTTTCCTGTATCACCCCTGATGATGTGATATTACACGAAAGTGCACTTGGGAACTTATCGTTTTTCATTTTCCCTGTGGACTCGTAGGAATATACTTGATCACGCGCAAAATTGTGATCCACGCCCACACACGCACTTACACATACCTATACATTTCAACGTATACATACATATACACACACACAGACAAATACATATATACACATGTACATATTCATGCTTGCTGCCCTCAGCCATTTCCGTCATCACTTCTAGCGCGAGGTAGCGCTAGGAAAAGACAATAAAGGCCACCCACATTCGTTCATACTCGGTCTCTAGCTGTCATGTGTAATGCACCGAAACCACAGCTCCCTTCTCACATCAAGGCCCCACAAAACTTTCCATAGTTTACCCCAGACGCTTCACATGCTCTGGTTCACTCCACTGACAGCACGTCCACCCCGGTATACCACATCGTTCCGATCCATTCTATTTCTTGCAAGCGTTTCACCCTCCTGTATGTTCAGGCCCCGATTGCTCAAAATCTTTTTCAATATATATATATATATATATATATATATATATATATATATATATATATATATATATATATATATATATATATATTATCCCTGGGGATAGGGGAGAAAGAATACTTCCCACGTATTCCCTGCTTGTCGTAGAAGGCGACTAAAAGGGGAGTGAGCGGGGGCTGGAAATCCTTCCCCTCTCATTATTTTTTTTTTTTCCAAAAGAAGGAACAGAGAAGGGGACCAGGTGAGGATATTCCCTTAAAGGCCTAGTTCTCTGTTCTTAACGCTACCTCGCTAGCGCGGGAAATGGCGAATAGTTTGAAAGAAATATATATATATATTTATTTTTTTTTTGCCGCTGTCTCCCGCGTTTGCGAGGTAGCGCAAGGAAACAGACGAAAGAAATGGCCCAACCCACCCCCATACACATGTATATACATACGTCCACACACGCAAATATACAAACCTACACAGCTTTCCATGGTTTACACCAGACGCTTCACATGCCCTGATTCAATCCACTGACAGCACGTCAACCCCGGTATACCACATCGATCCAATTCACTCTATTCCTTGCCCTCCTTTCACCCTCCTGCATGTTCAGGCCCCGATCACTGCATGTTCAGGCCCCGATCACACAAAATCTTTTTCACTCCATCTTTCCACCTGCAATTTGGTCTCCCACATCTCGTTCCCTCCACCTCCGACACATATATCCTCTTGGTCAATCTTTCCTCACTCATTCTCTCCATGTGCCCAAACCATTTCAAAACACCCTCTTCTACTCTCTCAACCACGCTCTTTTTATTTCCACACATCTCTCTCACCATTACGTTACTTACTCGATCAAACCACCTCACACCACACAATGTCCTCAAACATCTCATTTCCAGCACATCCATCCTCCTGCGCACAACTCTATCCATAGCCCGCGCCTCGCAACCATACAACATTGTTGGAACAACTATTCCTTCAAACATACCCATTTTTGCTTTCCGAGATAATGTTCTCGACTTCCACACAGTCTTCAAGGCTCCCAGGATTTTAACCCCCTCCCCTACCCTATGATCCACATCCGCTTCCATGGTTCCATCCGCTGATAGATCCACTCCCAGATATCTAAAACACTTTACTTTCTCCAGTTTTTCTCCATTCAAACTTACCTCCCAGTTGACTTGACCCTCAACCCTACTGTACCTAATTACCTTGCTCTTATTCACATTTACTCTTAACTTTCTTCTTTCACACACTTTACCAAACTCAGTCACCAGCTTCTGCAGTTTCTCATATATATATATATATATATATATATATATATATATATATATATATATATATATATATATATATATATATATATATATATATATATATATATTTTTTTTTTTTTTTTGCTTTGTCGCTGTCTCCCGCGTTTGCGAGGTAGCGCAAGGAAACAGACGAAAGAAATGGCCCAACCCACCCCCATACACATGTATATACATACGTACACACACGCAAATATACATACCTACACAGCTTTCCATGGTTTACCCCAGACGCTTCACATGCCTTGATTCAATCCACTGACAGCACGTCAACCCCGGTATACCACATGGCTCCAATTCACTCTATTCCTTGCCCTCCTTTCACCCTCCTGCATGTTCAGGCCCCGATCACACAAAATCTTTTTCACTCCATCTTTCCACCTCCAATTTGGTCTCCCTCTTCTCCTTGTTCCCTCCACCTCCGACACATATATCCTCTTGGTCAATCTTTCCTCACTCATCCTCTCCATGTGCCCAAACCACTTCAAAACACCCTCTTCTGCTCTCTCAACCACGCTCTTTTTATTTCCACACATCTCTCTTACCCTTACGTTACTTACTCGATCAAACCACCTCACACCACACATTGTCCTCAAACATCTCATTTCCAGCACATCCATCCTCCTGCGCACAACTCTATCCATAGCCCACGCCTCGCAAACATACAACATTGTTGGAACCACTATTCCTTCAAACATACCCATTTTTGCTTTCCGAGATAATGTTCTCGACTTCCACACATTCTTCAAGGCTCCCAGAATTTTCGCCCCCTCCCCCACCCTATGATCCACTTCTGCTTCCATGTTTCCATCCGCTGCCAGATCCACTCCCAGATATCTAAAACACTTCACTTCCTCCAGTTTTTTTCCATTCAAACTCACCTCCCAATTGACTTGACCCTCAACCCTACTGTACCTAATAACCTTGCTCTTATTCACATTTACTCTTAACTTTCTTCTTTCACACACTTTACCAAACTCAGTCACCAGCTTCTGCAGTTTCTCACATAAATCAGCCACCAGCGCTGTATCATCAGCGAACAACAACTGACTCACTTCCCAAGCTCTCTCATCCCCAACAGACTTCATACTTGCCCCTCTTTCCAAAACTCTTGCATTCACCTCCCTAACAACCCCATCCATAAACAAATTAAACAACCATGGAGACATCACACACCCCTGCCGCAAACCTACATTCACTGAGAACCAATCACTTTCCTCTCTTCCTACACGTACACATGCCTTACATCCTCGATAAAAACTTTTCACTGCTTCTAACAACTTGCCTCCCACACCATATATTCTTAATACCTTCCACAGAGCATCTCTATCAACTCTATCATATGCCTTCTCCAGATCCATAAATGCTACATACAAATCCATTTGCTTTTCTAAGTATTTCTCACATACATTCTTCAAAGCAAACACCTGATCCACACATCCTCTACCACTTCTGAAACCACACTGCTCTTCCCCAATCTGATGCTCTGTACATGCCTTCACCCTCTCAATCAATATCCTCCCATATAATTTACCAGGAATACTCAACAAACTTATACCTCTGTAATTTGAGCACTCACTCTTATCCCCTTTGCCTTTGTACAATGGCACTATGCACGCATTCCGCCAATCCTCATGCACCTCACCATGAGTCATACATACATTAAATAACCTTACCAACCAGTCAACAATACAGTCATCCCCCTTTTGTAATAAATTCCACTGCAATACCATCCAAACCTGCTGCCTTGCCGGCTTTCATCTTCCGCAAAGCTTTTATTACCTCTTCTCTGTTTACCAAATCATCTTCCCTAACCCTCTCACTTTGCACACCACCTCGACCAAAACACCCTATATCTGTCACTCTATCATCAAACACATTCAACAAACCTTCAAAATACTCACTCCATCTCCTTCTCACATCACCACTACTTGTTATCACCTCCCCATTTGCGCCCTTCACTGAAGTTCCCATTTGCTCCCTTGTCTTACGCACTTTATTTACCTCCTTCCAGAACATCTTTTTATTCTCCCTAAAATTTAATGATACTCTCTCACCCCAACTCTCATTTGCCCTTTTTTTCACCTCTTGCACCTTTTTCTTGACCTCCTGTCTCTTCCTTTTATACATCTCCCACTCAATTTCATTTTTTCCCTGCAAAAATCGTCCAAATGCCTCTCTCTTCTCTTTCACTAATACTCTTACTTCTTCATCCCACCACTCACTACCCTTTCTAATCAACCCACCTCCCACTCTTCTCATGCCACAAGCATCTTTTGCGCAATCCATCACTGATTCCCTAAATACATCCCATTCCTCCCCCACTCCCCTTACTTACATTGTTCTCACCTTTTTCCATTCTGTACTCAGTCTCTCCTGGTACTTCCTCACACAAGTCTCCTTCCCAAGCTCACTTACTCTCACCACCCTCTTCACCCCAACATTCAATCTTCTTTTCTGAAAACCCATACAAATCTTCACCTTAGCCTCCACAAGATAATGATCAGACATCCCTCCAGTTGCACCTCTCAGCACATTAACATCCAAAAGTCTCTCTTTCGCGCGCCTGTCAATTAACACGTAATCCAATAACGCTCTCTGGCCATCTCTCCTACTTATATATATATATATATATATATATATATATATATATATATATATATATATATATATATATATATATATATATATATATATATATATATATATATAAATATATATATATATATATGTATGTATATATATATATATATATATATATATATAAATAAATATATATATATAATGTGGCAGTTGAGGGAATAATTGCTATACATGGGGTGTTCAGTGTTGTAAATGGAAATGGTGAAGAGCTTGTAGATTTATGTGCTGAAAAAGGACTGATGATTGGGAATACCTGGTTTAAAAAGCGAGATATACATAAGTGTACTTATGTAAGTAGGAGAGATGGCCAGAGAGCGTTATTGGATTACGTGTTAATTGACAGGCGTGCGAAAGAGAGACTTTTGGATGTAAATGTGCTGAGAGGTGCAACTGGAGGGATGTCTGATCATTATCTTGTGGAGGCAAAGGTGAAGATTTGCATGGGTTTTCAGAAAAGAAGAGTGAATGTTGGGGTGAAGAGGGTGGTGAGAGTAAGTGAGCTTGGGAAGGAGACCTGTGTGAGGAAGTACCAGGAGAGACTGAGTTCAGAATGGAAAAAGGTGAGAACAATGGAAGTAAGGGGAGTGGGGGAGGAATGGGATGTATTTAGGGAATCGGTGATGGATTGCGCAAAAGATGCTTTTGGCATGAGAAGAGTGGGAGGTGGGTTGATTAGAAAGGGTAGTGAGTGGTGGGATGAAGAAGTAAGAGTATTAGTGAAAGAGAAGAGAGAGGCATTTGGACGATTTTTGCAGGGAAAAAATGCAATTGAGTGGGAGATGTACAAAAGAAAGAGACAGGAGGTCAAGAGAAAGGTGCAAGAGGCGAAAAAAAGGGCAAATGAGAGTTGGGGTGAGAGAGTATCATTAAATTTTAGGGAGAATAAAAAGATGTTCTGGAAGGAGGTAAATAAAGTGCGTAAGACAAGGGAGCAAATGGGAAGTTCAGTGAAGGGCGCAAATGGGGAGGTGATAACAAGTAGTGGTAATGTGAGAAGGAGATGGAGTGAGTATTTTGAAGGTTTGTTGAATGTGTTTGATGATAGAGTGGCAGATATAGGGTGTTTTGGTCGAGGTGGTGTGCAAAATGAGAGGGTTAGGGAAAATGATTTGGTAAACAGAGAAGAGGTAGTGAAAGCTTTGCGGAAGATGAAAGCCGGCAAGGCAGCAGGTTTGGATGGTATTGCAGTGGAATTTATTAAAAAAGGGGGTGACTGTATTGTTGACTGGTTGGTAAGGTTATTTAATGTATGTATGACTCATGGTGAGGTGCCTGAGGATTGGCGGAATGCGTGCATAGTGCCATTGTACAAAGGCAAAGGGGATAAGAGTGAGTGCTCAAATTACAGAGGTATAAGTTTGTTGAGTATTCCCGGTAAATTATATGGGAGGGTATTGATTGAGAGGGTGAAGGCATGTACAGAGCATCAGATTGGGGAAGAGCAGTGTGGTTTCAGAAGTGGTAGAGGATGTGTGGATCAGGTGTTTGCTTTGAAGAATGTATGTGAGAAATACTTAGAAAAGCAAATGGATTTGTATGTAGCATTTATGGATCTGGAGAAGGCATATGATAGAGTTGATAGAGATGCTCTGTGGAAGGTATTAAGAATATATGGTGTGGGAGGCAAGTTGTTAGAAGCAGTGAAAAGTTTTTATCGAGGATGTAAGGCGTGTGTACGTGTAGGAAGAGAGGAAAGTGATTGGTTCTCAGTGAATGTAGGTTTGCGGCAGGGGTTTGTGATGTCTCCATGGTTGTTTAGTTTGTTTATGGATGGGGTTGTTAGGGAGGTAAATGCAAGAGTTTTGGAAAGAGGGGCAAGTATGAAGTCTGTTGGGGATGAGAGAGCTTGGGATGTGAGTCAGTTGTTGTTCGCCGATGATACAGCGCTGGTGGCTGATTCATGTGAGAAACTGCAGAAGCTGGTGACTGAGTTTGGTAAAGTGCGTGAAAGAAGAAACTTAAGAGTAAATGTGAAAAAGAGCAAGGTTATTAGGTATAGTAGGGTTGAGGGTCAAGTCAATTGGGAGGTGAGTTTGAATGGAGAAAACCTGGAGGAAGTGAAGTGTTTTAGATATATGGGAGTGGATCTGGCAGCGGATGGAACCATGGAAGCGGAAGTGGATCATAGGGTGGGGGAGTGGGCGAAAATTCTGGGGGCCTTGAAGAATGTGTGGAAGTCGAGAACATTATCTCGGAAAGCAAAAATGGGTATGTTTGAAGGAATAGTGGTTCCAACAATGTTGTATGGTTGCGAGGCGTGGGCTATGGATAGAGTTGTGCGCAGGAGGATGGATGTGCTGGAAATGAGATGTTTGAGGACAATGTGTGGTGTGAGGTGGTTTGATCGAGTGAGTAACGTAAGGGTGAGAGAGATGTGTGGAAATAAAAAGAGCGTGGTTGAGAGAGCAGAAGAGGGTGTTTTGAAGTGGTTTGGGCACATGGAGGGAATGAGTGAGGAAAGATTGACCAAGAGGATATATGTGTCGGAGGTGGAGGGAACGAGGAGAAGAGGGAGACCAAATTGGAGGTAGAAAGATGGAGTGAAAAAGATTTTGTGTGATCGGGGCCTGAACATGCAGGAGGGTGAAAGGAGGGTAAGGAATAGATTAAATTGGAGCGATGTGGTATACCGTGGTTGACGTGCTGTCAGTGGATTGAATCAGGGCATGTGAAGCGTCTGGGGTAAACCATGGAAAGCTGTGTAGGTGTGTATATTTGCGTGTGTGGACGTATGTATATACATGTGTATGGGGGTGGGTTGGGCCATTTCTTTCGTCTGTTTCCTTGCGCTACCTCGCAAGCGCGGGAGACAGCGACAAAGTATAATAAAAAAAAAATAAAATATATATATATATATATATATATATATATATATATATATATATATATATATATATATATATATGTGTGTGTGTGTGTGTGTGTCCGTGATGATATTATGACACCAATATTTACTACGCAGCGATAACTACAAAAATATGAAAATGATCACTCCATAGATCCTGAAAATCTCTTTATTTTATACCCCTCTGCTAATTATGCCACACGCAACGTCATTGAATCTGTCTTAATTGTTTATACTAAGAACTATAATATGTTCCCAGGCAATTTGAAAATTCATCTTAGCGTTAACTAAATCATTATGAGAGAAATGATAAAACGTGAAAGTATAAGGAAGTTGTTCAAAACACACTCAGCTACCCAGGTCAAGCCCCGCCATATGACCCCCCCCCCCCCCGCCCCATCTTAATCTCTCCCTTGTAACGGTTACGACCAGACAAGCAGACAGTGCTTGGTCTATACTGAATGATGTTGAACGGCGGGAATCAAGTGTGATGTTGGGATTTGAATAACTTTGTTAAGTACTAGCACTTGATGAGATGGATTGCCTCCACGAAATATATCGTGCCACATGTATAGAAAAATTACAAGTTAAATGAAGTTTTGTGAACTCCTATGAAGTGCGATTTAACCTTCATATATATTATAATTTTTTTATTATACTTTGTCGCTGTCCCCCGCGTTAGCGAGGTAGCGCAAGGAAACAGACAAAAGAATGGCCCAACCCGCCCAACATGAACATGTAAATACATACACGTCCACACACGCACTTATACATACCTAAACATCTCAACGTATACATATATATACATACACAGACATATACATATATACAAATGTACATACTTCATACTTGCTGCCTTTATTGATTTCGTCGCCACCCTGCCACAAATGCCACAAGCCCCTCCGTCCGCACGCGCGCGAGGTAGCGCCAGGAAAAGACAACAAAGGCCACATTCGTTCACACTCAGCCTCTAGCTGTCATATATGATGCACCGAAACCACAGCTCCCTTTCCACATCCAGGTCCCACAAAACCTTCCATGATTTACCCCAGACTCTTCACTTGCCCCGGTTCAATCCATTAACAGCACGTCGACCCTGGTATACCACATCGTTCCAGTTCACTACTCCTTGCACGCCTTTAACCCATCTGCATGTTCACGCCCCGATCGCTCATAATCTTTTTCACTCCATTCTTCCACCTCCCATTTGATTTCCCACTTCTCCTCGTTCCCTCCCCTTTGACACATATATCCTCTTTGTCAATCTATCCTCACTCATTCTCTTCATGTGACCAAACCATTTCAGAACACCCTCTTTTTGCTCTCTCAACCACACTCTTTTTATTACCACACATCTCTCTTACCCTTTCATTACTTACTCGAACAAACCACCTCACACCACATATTGTCCTCGAGCATCTCATTTCCAACACATCCACCCTCCAGCGCACAACCCTATCTATAGGCAATGCATCGCACCCATATGACATTGTTGGAACTACTATATGTTCAAACATACCCATTTTTGGTTTCCAAGATAATGTTCTCGCCTTCCACACATTTTTCAACGCTCCCAGAACTTTCACCCCCTCCCCCACCCTGTGACTCACTTCCGCTTCCATGGTTCCATCCGCTGCCAGATCCACTCCCAGATATCTTCAACATTTTACTTCCTCCAGTTTTTCTCCATTCAAACTTAAAGAGAAAAAACTGGAGAAAGTGATATATTTTAGACAATCACACGTTTACCAAAAGGCGTCCTAGCTACGTCTCCTCGTTGTATATCAAGTAACTGTTATATCTCTCTTGTGTCTCCTCTGATAATGTGATTAATACCAGAAAGTGCACTTGGGAACTTATCGTGTTTCGTTTTCCCCTTGGACTCATAGGAATATATATATATATATATATATATATATATATATATATATATATATATATATATATATATATATTTTTTTTTTTTTTGCTTTGTCGCTGTCTCCCGCGTTTGCGAGGTAGCGCAAGGAAACAGACGAAAGAAATGGCCCAACCCACCCCCATACACATGTATATACATACGTCCACACACGCAAATATACATACCTACACAGCTTTCCATGGTTTACCCCAGACGCTTCACATGCCCTGATTCAATCCACTGACAGCACGTCAACCCCGGTATACCACATCGATCCAATTTACTCTATTCCTTGCCCTCCTTTCACCCTCCTGCATGTTCAGGCCCCGATCACACAAAATCTTTTTCACTCCATCTTTCCACCTCCAATTTGGTCTCCCACTTCTCGTTCCCTCCACCTCCGACACATATATCCTCTTGGTCAATCTTTCCTCACTTATTCTCTCCATTTGCCCAAACCATTTCAAAACACCCTCTTCTGCTCTCTCAACCACACTCTTTTTATTTCCACACATCTCTCTTACCCTTACGTTACTTACTCGATCAAGCCACCTCACACCACACTTTGTCCTCAAACATCTCATTTCCAGCACATCCATCCTCCTGCGCAAAACTCTATCCATAGCCCACGCCTCGCAACCATACAACATTGTTGGAACCACTATTCCTTCAAACATACCACATTTTTGCTTTCCGAGATAACGTTCTCGACTTCCACACATTCTTCAAGGCTCCCAGAATTCTCGCCCCCTCCCCCACCCTATGATCCACTTCCGCTTCCAGGGTTCCATCCGCTGCCAGATCCACTCCCAGATATCTAAAACACTTTACTTCCTCCAGTTTTTCTCCATTCAAACTTACCTCCCAATTGACTTGACCCTCAACCCTACTGTACCTAATAACCTTGCTCTTATTCACATTTACTCTTAACTTTCTTCTTTCACACACTTTACCAAACTCAGTCACCAGCTTCTCACATGAATCAGCCACCAGCGCTGTATCACCAGCGAACAACAACTGACTCACTTCCCAAGCTCTCTCATCCACAACAGACTTCATACTTGCCCCTCTTCCCAAAACTCTTGCATTCACCTCCCTAACAACCCCATCCATAAACAAATTAAACAACCATGGAGACATCACACACCCCTGCCGCAAACCTACATTCACTGAGAACCAATCACTTTCCTCTCTTCCTACACGTACACATGCCTTACATCCTCGATAAAAACTTTTCACTGCTTCTAACAATTGCCTCCCACACCATATATTCTTAATACCTTCCACAGAGCATCTCTGTCAACTCTATCATATGCCTTCTCCAGATGCATAAATGCTACATACATGTCAATTTGCTTTCTAAGTATTTCTCACATACATTCTTCAAAGCAAACACCTGATCCACACATCCTCTACCACTTCTGAAACCACACTGCTCTTCCCCAATCTGATGCTCTGTACATGCCTTCAACCTCTCTATCAATACCCTCCCATATAATTTACCAGGAATACTCAACAAACTTA
>NC_092254.1:19489013-19506513 GCF_036320965.1 Panulirus ornatus | reverse complement strand
TGGAAAGCTGTGTAGGTATGTATATTTGCGTGTGTGGACGTATGTATATACATGTGTATGGGGGTGGGTTGGGCCATTTCTTTCGTCTGTTTCCTTGCGCTACGTCGCAAACGCGGGAGACAGCGACAAAGCAAAAAAAAAAAAAAAAATTATATATATATATATATATATATATATATATATATATATATATATATATATATATATATATATATATTATCCCTGGGGATAGGGGAGAAAGAATACTTCCCACGTATTCCCTGCGTGTCGTAGAAGGCGACTAAAAGGGGAGGGAGCGGGGGGCTGGAAATCTTCCCCTCTCAATTTCTTTTAATTTTCCAAAAGAAGGAACAGAGAAGGGGGCCAGGTGAGGATATTCCCTCAGTGGCCCAGTTCTCTGTTCTTAACGCTACCTCGCTAACGCGGGAAATGGCGAATAGTTTGAAAAAAAAAAAAAAAAAAAATATATATATATATATATATATATATATATATATATATATATATATATATATGTATATTATATATTTTATTATACTTTGTCGCAAATTCACGCGTTAGCGAGGTAGTACAAGGAAAACAGATGAAACAATGGCCCAACCCACCCACTTACACATGTATATACATACACGTCCACACACGCCCATATACATACCTATACATCTCAACGTATATATATATATATATATATATATATATATATATATATATATATATATATATATATATATATATATACATATATATATATATATATATATATATATATATATATATATATATATATATATATGTATATATATATATATATGTATATATATATATATATATATATATATATATATATATATATATATATATATATATATATATATATATATATATATATATACACACAGACATATACATATATACACATGTACATAATTCATAATGTCTTCCCTTATTCATTTCCGTAGCCACCCCGCCATACATGAAATGAAAACCCCCTCCTCCCCACATGTGCGTGAGGTGGCGGTAGGAAAAGACAACAAAGGCCACATTCATTCACACTCACTCTCTAGCTGTCATGTATAATGCACCGAAACCACAGCTCCCTTTCCACATCCAGGCCCCACAAAACTTTCCATGGTTTATCCCAGACGCTTCACATGCCCTGGTTCAATCCATTGACAGCACGTCGACCCCGGTATACCGCATCGTTCCAATTCACTCTATTCCTTGCACGCCTTTCACCCTCCTGCGTGTTCAGGCCCCGATCACTCAGAATCTTTTCACTCCATCTTTCCACCTCCAATTTGGTCTCCTACTTCTCCTCGTTCCCTCCACCTCTGAAACATATATACTTTTTGTCAATCTTTCCTCACTAATTCACTCCATGTGACCAAACCATTTCAAACACCCTCTTCTGCTTTCGCAACCCCACTCTTTATATTACCACACATCTCTCTCACCCTTTCATCAATTACTCGAGCAAACCACCTCACACCACATATTCTCCTCAAATATCTCATTTCCAGCACATCCACCCTTCTCCACACAACCCTATCTATAGGCAATGCCTCGTACCCATATAACATTGTTGGAACCACTATCCGTTCAAACATACCCATTTTTGCTTTTCAAGATAACGTTCTCGACTTCCACACATTTTTCAACGCTCCCAGAACTTTCGCCCCTCCCCCACCCTATGATTCACTTCCGCTTCCATGGTTCCATCCACTGCCAAATCCACTCGCAGATATCTAAAACACTTCACTTCCTCCACTTTTTCTCCATTCAAACTTACCTCCCAGTTGACTTGTTCCTTAACCCTACTGTACCTAATAACCTTGCTGTTATTCACAGTTACTCTCAGCTTTCTTCTTTCACACACTTTACCAAACTCAGTCACCAGCTTCTGCAGTTTCTTACATGAATCAGCCACCAGCGCTGTATCATCAGCGAACAACAATGACGCACTTCCCAAGCTCTCTCATCCACAACAGACTTCATACTCGCCCCTCTTTCCAAAACTCTTGTATTCACTTCCCTAACAACCCCATCCATAAACAAATTAAACAACCATGGAGACATCACGTACCTCTGCCGCAAACCAATATTCACTGAAAATCAGTCACTTTCCTCTCCTATACGTACACATGCCTTACATCCTCGATAAAAACTTTTCACTGCTTCTAACAATTTACCTCCCACACCATATACCATATTCTTAATACCTTCCGCATAGCATCTCTATCAACTCTATCATATGCCTTATCCAGATACATAAATGATACATACAAATCCATTTGCTTTTCTAAGTATTTCTCACATATATTTTTCAAAGCAAACACCTGATCCACACATCCTGTACCACTTCTGAAACCACACTGCTCTTCCCCAATCTGATGCTCTGTACATGCTTTCAACCTCTCAATCAATACCCTCCCATATAATTTCCCAGGAATACTCAACAAAATTATACCTCTGTAATATATATATATATATATATATATATATATATATATATATATATATATATATATATATATATATATATATATATATATATACATATATATATATATATATATATATATATATATATATATATATATATATATATATATATATATATATACATATATATATATTATATTTTATTTTTTTTATTATACTTTGTCGCTGCTTCCCGCGTTTGCGAGGTAGCGCAAGGAAACAGACGAAAGAAATGGCCCCCCCCCCCCCATACACATGTATATACATACGTCCACACACGCAAATATACATACCTACACAGCTTTCCATGGTTTACCCCAGACGCTTCACATGCCTTGATTCAATCCACTGACAGCACGTCAACCCCGGTATACCACATCGCTCCAATTCACTCTATTCCTTGCCCTCCTTTCACCCTCCTGCTTGTTCAGGCCCCGATCACACAAAATCTTTTTCACTCCATCTTTCCAGTTCCAATTTGGTCTCCCTCTTCTCCTTGTTCCCTCCACCTCCGACACATATATCCTCTTGGTCAATCTTTCCTCACTCATCCTCTCCATGTGCCCAAACCACTTCAAAACACCCTCTTCTGCTCTCTCAACCACGCTCTTTTTATTTCCACACATCTCTCTTATCCTTACGTTACTCACTCGATCAAACCACCTCACACCACACATTGTCCTCAAACATCTCATTTCCAGCACATCCATCCCCCTGCGCACAACTCTATCCATAGCCCACGCCTCGCAACCATACAACATTGTTGGAACCACTATTCCTTCAAACATACCCATTTTTGCTTTCCGAGATAATGTTCTCGACTTCCACACATTCTTCAAGGCCCCCAGGATTTTCGCCCCCTCCCCCACCCTATGATCCACTTCCGCTTCCATGGTTCCATCCGCTGCCAGATCCACTCCCAGATATCTAAAACACTTCACTTCCTCCAGTTTTTCTCCATTCAAACTCACCTCCCAATTGACTTGACCCTCAACCCTACTGTACCTAATAACCTTGCTCTTATTCACATTTACTCTTAACTTTCTTCTTCCACACACTTTTCCAAACTCAGTCACCAGCTTCTGCAGTTTCTCACATGAATCAGCCACCAGCGCTGTATCATCAGCGAACAACAACTGACTCACTTCCCAAGCTCTCTCATCCCCAACAGACTTCATACTTGCCCCTCTTTCCAAAACTCTTGCATTCACCTCCCTAACAACCCCATCCATAAACAAACTAAACAACCATGGAGACATCACACACCCCTGCCGCAAACCTACATTCACTGAGAACCAATCACTTTCCTCTCTTCCTACACGTACACATGCCTTACATCCTCGATAAAAACTTTTCACTGCTTCTAACAACTTTCCTCCCACACCATATATTCTTAATACCTTCCACAGAGCATCTCTATCAACTCTATCATATGCCTTCTCCATATCCATAAATGCTACATACAAATCCATTTGCTTTTCTAAGTATTTCTCACATACATTCTTCAAAGCAAACACCTGATCCACACATCCTCTACCACTTCTGAAACCACACTGCTCTTCCCCAATCTGATGCTCTGTACATGCCCTTCACCCTCTCAATCAATACCCTCCCATATAATTTACCAGGAATACTCAACAAACTTATACCTCTGTAATTTGAGCACTCACTCTTATCCCCTTTGCCTTTGTACAATGGCACTATGCACGCATTCCGCCAATCCTCAGGCACCTCACCATGAGTCATACATACATTAAATAACCTTACCAACCAGTCAACAGTACAGTCACCCCCTTTTTTAATAAATTCCGCTGCAATACCATCCAAACCTGCTGCCTTGCCGGCTTTCATCTTCCGCAAAGCTTTCACTACCTCTTCTCTGTTTACCAAATCATTTTCCCTAACCCTCTCACTTTGCACACCACCTCGACCAAAACACTCTATATCTGCCACTCTATCATCAAACACATTCAACAAACCTTCAAAATACTCACTCCATCTCCTTCTCACATCACCACTACTTGTTATCACCTCCCCATTTGCGCCCTTCACTGAAGTTCCCATTTGCTCCCTTGTCTTACGCACTTTATTTACCTCCTTCCAGAACATCTTTTTATTCTCCCTAAAATTTAATGATACTCTTTCACCCCAACTCTCATTTGCCCTTTTTTTCACCTCTTGCACCTTTCTCTTGACCTCCTGTCTCTTTCTTTTATACATCTCCCACTCAATTGCATTTTTTCCCTGCAAAAATCGTCCAAATGCCTCTCTCTTCTCTTTCACTAATAATCTTACTTCTTCATCCCACCACTCACTACCCTTTCTAATCAACCCACCTCCCACTCTTCTCATGCCACAAGCATCTTTTGCGCAATCCATCACTGATTCCCTAAATACATCCCATTCCTCCCCCACTCCCCTTACTTCCATTGTTCTCACCTTTTTCCATTCTGTACTCAGTCTCTCCTGGTACTTCCTCACACAGGTCTCCTTCTCAAGCTCACTTACTCTCACCACCCTCTTCACCCCAACATTCACTCTTCTTTTCTGAAAACCCATACAAATCTTCACCTTAGCCTCCACAAGATAATGATCAGACATCCCTCCAGTTGCACCTCTCAGCACATTAACATCCAAAAGTCTCTCTTTCGCACGCCTGTCAATTAACACGTAATCCAATAACGCTCTCTGGCCATCTCTGCTACTTACATAAGTATACTTATGTATATCTCGCTTTTTAAACCAGGTATTCCCAATCATGAGTCCTTTTTCAGCACATAAATCTACAAGCTCTTCACCATTTCCATTTACAACACTGAACACCCCATGTATACCAATTATTCCCTCAACTGCCACATTACTCACCTTTGCATTCAAATCACCCATCACTATGACCCGGTCTCGTGCATCAAAACCACTAACACACTCATTCAGCTGCTCCCAAAACACTTGCCTCTCTTGATCTTTCTTCTCATGCCCAGGTGCATATGCACCAATAATCACCCACCTCTCTCCATCAACTTTCAGTTTTACCCATATTAATCGAGAATTTACTTTCTTACACTCTATCACATACTCCCATACTCCTGTTTCAGGAGTATTGCTACTCCTTCCCTTGCTCTTGTCCTCTCACTAACCCCTGACTCTACTCCCCAGACATTCCCAAACCACTCTTCCCCTTTACCCTTGAGCTTCGTTTCACTCAGAGCCAAAACATCCAGGTTCCTTTCCTCAGACATACTACCTATCTCTCCTTTTTTCACATCTTGGTTACATCCACACACATTTAGGCACCCCACTCTGCGCCTTCGAGGAGGATGAGCACTCCCCGCGTGACTCCTTCTTCTGTTTCCCATTTTAGAAAGTTAATACAAGTTTTAGGATTTCTGGCCCCCCGCTCCCGTCCCCTCTAGTCGCTTTCTACGACACGCGAGGAATACGTGGGAAGTATTCTTTCACCCCTATCCCCAGGGATAATATACACATATATATATACATATATACATACACACACATACACATACATACGCACATATACACACACACACACATACATATATATACATATGAGAAATATAAGAAACAATTTAGAAAACTGAAACTTCTAGCTTGAAATGAATGAAAAAAATGTGTGTGGATGTAACCAAGATGTGAAGACCCTTACTGGAAAAACAATCACTCTTGAAGTAGAACCTTCAGACACAATTGAAAATGTGAAGGAAAATAGTGACATTGGAGAAAAATATAGCTTATACATTGAAGCTTATTGATACAGTGGTTAAATTGATGAGAACTGCTATTGACGTTTTTGTAAATAAATTATACATTTCCTTTTTTCCATAGCCAGAGGTTGAACCATTATATATATATATATATATATATATATATATATATATATATATATATATATATATATATATATATATATATATATATATATACATATATATATATATATATATATATTTTTTTTTTTTTTTTTTTTTTTTTTTTTTATACTTTGTCGCTGTCTCCCGCGTTTGCGAGGTAGCGCAAGGAAACAGACGAAAGAAATGGCCCAACCCCCCCCCCCATACACATGTACATACGTCCACACACGCAAATATACATACCTACACAGCTTTCCATGGTTTACCCCAGACGCTTCACATGCCTTGATTCAATCCACTGACAGCACGTCAACCCCTGTATACCACATCGCTCCAATTCACTCTATTCCTTGCCCTCCTTTCACCCTCCTGCATGTTCAGGCCCCGATCACACAAAATCTTTTTCACTCCATCTTTCCACCTCCAATTTGGTCTCCCTCTTCTCCTCGTTCCCTCCACCTCCGACACATATATCCTCTTGGTCAATCTTTCCTCACTCATTCTCTCCATGTGCCCAAACCATTTCAAAACACCCTCTTCTGCTCTCTCAACCACGCTCTTTTTATTTCCACACATCTCTCTTACCCTTACGTTACTCACTCGCTCAAACCACCTCACACCACACATTGTCCTCAAACATCTCATTTCCAGCACATCCATCCTCCTGCGCACATCTCTATCCATAGCCCACGCCTCGCAACCATACAACATTGTTGGAACCACTATTCCTTCAAACATACCCATTTTTGCTTTCCGAGATAATGTTCTCGACTTCCACACATTTTTCAAGGCTCCCAAAATTTTCGCCCCCTCCCCCACCCTATGATCCACTTCCGCTTCCATGGTTCCATCCGCTGACAGATCCACTCCCAGATATCTAAAACACTTCACTTCCTCCAGTTTTTCTCCATTCAAACTCACCTCCCAATTGACTTGACCCTCACCCCTACTGTACCTAATAACCTTGCTCTTATTCACATTTACTCTTAACTTTCTTCTTCCACACACTTTACCAAACTCAGTCACCAGCTTCTGCAGTTTCTCACATGAATCAGCCACCAGCGCTGTATCATCAGCGAACAACAACTGACTCACTTCCCAAGCTCTCTCATCCCCAACAGACTTCATACTTGCCCCTCTTTCCAGGACTCTTGCATTTACCTCCCTAACAACCCCATCCATAAACAAATTAAACAACCATGGAGACATCACACACCCCTGCCGCAAACCTACATTCACTGAGAACCAATCACTTTCCTCTCTTCCTACACGTACACATGCCTTACATCCTCGATAAAAACTTTTCACTGCTTCTAACAACTTGCCTCCCACACCATATATTCTTAATACCTTCCACAGAGCATCTCTATCAACTCTATCATATGCCTTCTCCAGATCCATAAATGCTACATACAAATCCATTTGCTTTTCTAAGTATTTCTCACATACATTCTTCAAAGCAAACACCTGATCCACACATCCTCTACCACTTCTGAAACCGCACTGCTCTTCCCCAATCTGATGCTCTGTACATGCCTTCACCCTCTCAATCAATACCCTCCCATATAATTTACCAGGAATACTCAACAAACTTATACCTCTGTAATTTGAGCACTCACTCTTATCCCCTTTGCCTTTGTACAATGGCACTATGCACGCATTCCGCCAATCCTCAGGCACCTCACCATGAGTCATACATACATTAAATAACCTTACCAACCAGTCAACAATACATATATATATATATATATATATATATATATATATATATATATATATATATATATATATATATATATTTTATTTTTTTTTATTATACTTTGTCGCTGTCTCCCGCGTTTGCGAGGTAGCGCAAGGAAACAGACGAAAGAAATGGCCCAACCCCCCCCCCATACACATGTATATACATACGTCCACACACGCAAATATACATACCTACACAGCTTTCCATGGTTTACCCCAGACGCTTCACATGCCTTGCTTCAATCCACTGACAGCACGTCAACCCCGGTATACCACATCGCTCCAATTCACTCTATTCCTTGCCCTCCTTTCACCCTCCTGCATGTTCAGGCCCCGATCACACAAAATCTTTTTCACTCCATCTTTCCACCTCCAATTTGGTCTCCCTCTTCTCCTTGTTCCCTCCACCTCCGACACATATATCCTCTTGGTCAATCTTTCCTCACTCATCCTCTCCATGTGCCCAAACCACTTCAAAACACCCTCTTCTGCTCTCTCAACCACGCTCTTTCTATTTCCACAAATCTCTCTTACCCTTACGTTACTCACTCGATCAAACCACCTCACACCAGTATATATATATATATATATATATATATATATATATATATATATATATATATATATATATATATATATATATATATATATATATATATATCATTTTTCTTTGTCGCTGTCTCCCGCGTTATCGAGGTAGCGCAAGGAAACTGATGAAATAATGGCCCAACCCACCCACATACACCTGTATATACATACACGTCCACACACGCAAATATACATACCTATACATCTCAGCGCATACATATATATACACACACAGACATATACATATAAGCACTGTACATAATTCATACTGTCTGCCTTTATTCATTCCCATCGCCACCTCATCACACATGGAATAACAGCCCCCTCCCCCCTCATGTGTGCGAGGTAGCACTAGGAAAGACAAGAAAGGCCCCATTCGTTCACACTCAGTCTCTAGCTGTCATGTAATAATGCACCGAAACCACAGCTCCCTTTCCACACCCAGGACCCATAGAACTTTCCATGGTTTACCCCAGACGCTTCACAGGCCCTGGTTCAATCCATGGACAGCACGTCGACCCCGGTATACCACATCGTTCCAATTCACTCTATTCCTTGCACGCCTTTCACCCTCCTGCATGTTCAGGCCCCGATCACTCAAAATCTTTTTCAATCCATCTTTCCACCTCCAGTTTGGTCTCCCACTTCTCCCTCCTCCTCTGACATATATATCCTCTTGGTCAATCTTTCCTCACTCATTCTCTCCATGTGACCAAACCGCTTCAAAACACCCTCTTCTGCTCTCTCAACCACACTCTTTTTGTTACCACACGTCTCTCTTACCCTATTATTACTTACTCGATCAAACCATCTCACACCACATATTGTCCTCAAACATCTCATTTCCAGCACATCCACCCTCCTCCGCACAACTCTATCCATAGACCACGCCTCGCAACAACATTGTTGGAACCAGTATTCCTTCAAACATACCCATTTTTGCTCTCCGAGATAATGTTCTCGACTTCCACACATTCTTCAAGGCTCCCAGAATTTTCCCAGAATATATATATATTCCTATGAGTCCACGGGGAAAATGAAACACGAAAAGTTCCCAAGTGCACTTTCGTGTAATAATCACATCATCAGGGGAGACACAAGAGAGAGATATAACAGTCAGTTGATATACATCGATTGGACGAAGCTAGGACGCCATTTGGTAAACATATGAGTGTCCGAAACATAGAACGAGCGTTCATAAACTTATCATTTTACAAATCTTATCGACAATAAAGTTATCTAACTTGTATTGACCATCGATAAGATATGTAAAATGATAAGATTATGAACTCTCGTTGTATGTTTTGGGCAATCATATGTTTACCAAATGGCGGTCCTAGCTTCGTCTCTTCGATGTATATCAACTGACTGTTATATTTCTCCTTTGTGTCTCCCCTGATGATGTGATTATAACACGAAAGTGCACTTGGGAACTTTTCGTGTTTCATTTTCCCCGTGGACTCATGGGAATATCTTGATCACACGCAAAATTGTGATCCTTTCCAATATATATATATATATATATATATATATATATATATATATATATATATATATATATATATGTATATATATATATATATATATATCTTGGAAAGGATATATATATATATATATATATATATATATATATATATATATATATATATATATATATATATAGGTTTGGATGGTATTGCAGTGGAATTTATTAAAAAAGGGGGTGACTGTATTATTGACTGGTTGGTAAGGTTATTTAATGTATGTTTGACTCATGGTGAGGTGCCTGAGGATTGGCGGAATGCGTGCATAGTGCCATTGTACAAAGGCAAAGGGGATAAGAGTGAGTGCTCAAATTACAGAGGTATAAGTTTGTTGAGTATTCCTGGTAAATTATATGGGAGGGTATTGATTGAGAGGGTGAAGGCATGTACAGAGCATCAGACTGGGGAAGAGCAGTGTGGTTTCAGATGTGGTAGAGAATGTGTGGATCAGGTGTTTGCTTTGAAGAATGTATGTGAGAAATACTTAGAAAAGCAAATGGATTTGTATGTAGCATTTATGGATCTGGAGAAGGCATATGATAGAGTTGATAGAGATGCTCTGTGGAAGGTATTAAGAATATATGGTGGTGGAGGCAAGTTGTTAGAAGCAGTGAAAAGTTTTTATCGAGGATGTAAGGCATGTGTACGTGTAGGAAGAGAGGAAAGTGATTGGTTCTCAGTGAATGTAGGTTTGCGGCAGGGGTGTGTGATGTCTCCATGGTTGTTTAGTTTGTTTATGGATGGGGTTGTTAGGGAGGTGAATGCAAGAGTTTTGGAAAGAGGGGCAAGTATGAAGTCTGTTGGGGATGAGAGAGCTTGAGAAGTGAGTCAGTTGTTGTTCGCTGATGATACAGCGCTGGTGGCTGATTCATGTGAGAAACCGCAGAAGCTGGTGACTGAGTTTGGTAGAGTGTGTGAAAGAAGAAAGTTAAGAGTAAATGTGAATAAGAGCAAGGTTATTAGGTACAGTAGGGTTGAGGGTCAAGTCAATTGGGAGGTAAGTTTGAATGGAGAAAAACTGGTGGAAGTAAAGTGTTTTAGATATCTGGGAGTGGATCTGGCAGCGGATGGAACCCTGGAAGCGGAAGTGGATCATAGGGTGGGGGAGGGGGCGAAAATCCTGGGAGCCTTGAAGAATGTGTGGAAGTCGAGAACATTATCTCGGAAAGCAAAAATGGGTATGTTTGAAGGAATAGTGTTTCCAACAATGTTGTATGGTTGCGAGGCGTGGGCTATAGATAGAGTTGTGCGCAGGAGGATGGATGTGCTGGAAATGAGATGTTTGAGGACAATGTGTGGTGTGAGGTGGTTTGATCGAGTAAGTAACGTAAGGGTAAGAGAGAGATGTGTGGAAATAAAAAGAGCGTGGTTGAGATAGCAGAAGAGTGTGTTTTGAAATGGTTTGAGCACATGGAGAGAATGAGTGAGGAAAGACTGACCAAGAGGATATATGTGTCGGAAGTGGAGGGAACGAGGAGAAGTGGGAGACCAAATTGGAGGTGGAAAGATGGAGTGAAAAAGATTTTGTGTGATCGGGGCCTGAACATGCAGGAGGATGAAAGGGGGGCAAGGAATAGAGTGAACTGGATCGATATGGTATACCGGGGTTGACGTGCTGTCAGTGGATTGAATCAGGGCATGTGAAGCGTCTGGGGTAAACCATGGAAAGCTGTGTAGGTATGTATATTTCCGTGTGTGGACGTATGTATATACATGTGTATGGGGGTGGGTTGGGCCATTTCTTTCGTCTGTTTCCTTGCGCTACCTCGCAAACGCGGGAGACAGCGACAAAGAAAAAAAAAAAAAAATATATATATATATATATATATATATATATATATATATATATATATATATATATATTTTTTTTTTTTTTTTTTTTTTTTGCTTTGTCGCTGTCTCCCGCGTTTGCGAGGTAGCGCAAGGAAGCAGACGAAAGAAATGGCCCAACCCACCCCCATACACATGCCTTGATTCAATCCACTGACAGCACGTCAACCCCGGTATACCACATCGCTCCAATTCACTCTATTCTTTGCCCTCCTTTCACCCTCCTGCATGTTCAGGCCCCGATCACTCAAATTCTTTTTCACTCCATCTTTCCACCTCCAATTTGGTCTCCCTCTTCTCCTCGTTCCCTCCTCCTCCGACACATATATCCTCTTGGTCAATCTTTCCTCACTCATTCTCTCCATGTGACCAAACCATTTCAGAACACCCTCTTCTGCTCTCTCAACCACGCTCTTTTTATTTCCACACATCTCTCTTACCCTTACGTTACTTACTCGATCAAACCACCTCACACCACACATTGTCCTCAAACATCTCATTTCCAGCACATCCATCCTCCTGCGCACAACTCTATCCATAGTCCACGCCTCGCAACCATACAACATTGTTGGAACCACTATTCCTTCAAACATACCCATTTTTGCTTTCCGAGATAATGTTCTCGACTTTCACACATTCTTCAAGGCTCCCAGAATTTTCGCCCCCTCCCCCACCCTATGATCCACTTCCGCTTCCATGGTTCCATCCGCTGCCAGATCCACTCCCAGATATCTAAAACACTTCACTTCCTCCAGTTTTTCTCCATTCAAACTCACCTCCCAATATATATATATATATTCTTAGGAGTCCACGGGGAAAGCGAAACACGATAAGTTCCCAAGTGCACTTTCGTGTAATAATCACATCTTCAGGGGAGACACAAGAGAGAAACATAAGTCAGTTGATATACAACGAAGAGACGTAGCCAGGACGCCATTTGGTGAAATGCGATTCTCCAAGACAGACAACGAGCGTATCATAAACTTATGGAGTGGACAAGAAGGTGAATTGTTTACAATTTTTTTCAACAATAAAGTTATCCAATTTGTATAGACCTTCACTAATATTAGGATTATAGTTATGTATTTGATAATAGAAGATTCAATGACATTTCTCGTGGTACTGGAGTTAGAGTTAATAACTGAGATGGCATTACTCCAGTCAGTCCAATGATCATAGTGTTAAACATGACTGAACAAGTCATTTGATTCTTGTCCCGTTCTTATACTATATTTGTGTTGCTTAAGTCTAACAGAAAGATCCTTACCAGTCTGAACAACATAAAACTTATCACTGTTTCTATATGGCACTTTATAGATACATTCAGAAGAATTTTCTGGTGAGTTCCTGATTAAGATATTCTTTATAGTATTATTGTTGCTGAAGGCAACATTAACATTAAAGGATTTAAGCAATATGGGAAGTGAAGTAAAATTATTATTAAGATTGAGAACTAAGAGATTCCTGGTGTCAATGGGAGGTTTGGACTTAATTCTATAGAATGATTTGTTTGCTAACTTAAGGGATTTATCAATGAAAGATCTAGGGTACTTAAACTCAGATCCAATAGAATACATCTTCTCAAACTCATCATTGATATACTCTGGACTGCAAATACGTAATGCCCTAAGGAACATAGATCGAAATGTCATGTTGAGATGAGTAATAATGGATATATGAGCATACATTGGTAGGTTTTTTGTTTAAGTTTAGCATATACCAAATGGCGTCCTAGCTACGTCTCATCGTTGTATATCAACTGACTGTTATATATCTCTCTTTTGTCTCCCCTGATGATGTGATTATTACACGAAAGTGCACTTGGGAACTCAACGTGTTTCATTTTCCCCGTGGATTCAATTCAGTGGAGATTATTATGCTCAAAAATTTGGTATGGCAATGGGTAACCAACCCTCTTTCACCTGTTCTAAGTAATCTTTATATGGAATCTTTTAAACAAAATTACTAAAGGATCTCTTATCTTCTAATGGAATTTGGTTTAGGTATGTAAGTGATGTTCTTTGTGTTTGGCCAACAAATGAAAATTTACAAATATATCTCCCCTTAACAATTTAGTTTTTTTTCCAAATAGTGTATTTCAATTCAATGGAGATTATGCTCAAAAATTTGGTATTGCAATGAGTAACCCTCTTTCGCCTGTACTAAGTAATCTTTATATGGAATTTTTTTAAACGAAATTACTAAAGGATATCTTACCTTCTAATGTAATTTGGTTTAGGTATGTAGATGATGTTCTTTGTGTTTCGCCAACAAATGATAATTTACAAATATTTCTCCCCTTGCTTTTGTTTAGGTATGTAGATGATGTTCTTTGTGTTTGGCCAATAAATGAAAATTTACAAATACTTCTCCCCTTACTTAACAATTTAGTATCTTCCATCAAATTTACTGTAGAAAATGAAAATAATGGTATGTTCCCATTTTTAGATTGCATGATCCATAGGCAAGGCAACAAGTTTAAGCTCAGCACCAATGTATGCTCATATATCTATTATTACTCATCTCAACATGACAGGGTTACATTATCTTCATTTCAATCTATGTTCCTTAGGGCATTACGTATTTGCAGTCCAGAGTTTATTGATGATGAGTTTGAGCAGATATATTCTATTGGATCTAAGTTAAAGTACCCTAGATCTTTCATTGATGAATCCCCTAAGTTCGCAAAGAATCATTTTATAGAGTTGAGCCCAAACCTCCGATTGACACCAAGAATCTTTTAGTTCTCCCTTTTAATAATAATTTCACTTTACTTCCCATGTTGCCTAAATCTTTTAATGTAAATGTTTCCTTTAGCAACAATAATACTATAAAGAATATCTTAATCAGGAACTCACCAGAAAATTCTCTTGGATGCATCTATAAAGTGCCATGTGGATATTGTGATAAATTTTATGTTGGTCAGACTGGTAAGGATCTTTCTGTTAGACTTAAGCAACATAAGTATAGTATAAGAACGGGACAAGAATCAAATGCTTTGTTTAATCACGTTAAAAACTATCATCATCGTATTGACTGGAGTAATGCCATCTCAGTTATTAGCTTTAACTCTATTACCAAGAGAAATATCATTTAATATTCTTTTATTAAATGCACAAAGACTTATAATCTTAATATTAATGATGGTCTATACAAATTAGATAACTTTATTGTTGATAAAATTTGTAAAATGATAAGTTTATGAACGCTCGTTGAATGTTTTGGACAATCGCATGCTTACCAAATGGTGTCCTAGCTTCGTCACTTCGATGTCTATCAACTGAATCATATTTTTCTCATGTGTCTCCCCTGATGATGTGATTATTACACAAAAGTGCATTTGGGAACTTATCGTGTTCCATTTCATTTTCCCCTTGAACTCATAGGAATATCTTGAACACGCGCAAAATTGTGATCCTTTCCAATATATATATATATATATATATATATATATATATATATATATATATATATATATATATATATATGTATATATATATATATTTATATCTATTTTGCTTTGTCGCTGTCTCCCGCGTTAGCGAGGTAGCGCAAGGAAACAGACGAAAGAATGGCCCAACCCACCCACATACACATGTATATACATACACGTCCACGCACGCTAATATACATACCTATTCATCTCAATGTACACATATATATACATACACAGACATATACATATATACACATGTACATAATTCATACTGTCTGCTTTTATTTATTCCCATCGCCACCTCGCCACACATGGAATAACAACCCCCTCCCCCTCATGTGTGCGAGGTAGCACTAGGAAAAGACAACAAAGGTCCCATTCGTTCACACTCAGTCTCTAGCTGTCATGTAATAATGCACCGAAACCACAGCTTCCTTTCCACATCCAGGCCCCACAGAACTTTCCATGGTTTACCCCAGACGCTTCACATACCCTGGTTCAATCCGTTGACAGCACGTCGACCCCGGTATACCACAACGTTCCAATTCACTCTATTCCTTGCACGCCTTTCACCCTCCTGTATGTTCAGGCCCCGATCACTCAAAATCCTTTTCACTCCATCTTTCCACCTCCAATTTGGTCTCCCACTTCTCCTCATTCCCTCCACCTCAGACACATATATTCTCTTGGTCAATCTCTCCTCACTCATTCTCTCCATGTGACCAAAGCATTTCAAAACACCCTCTTCTGCTCTCTCAACCACTCTCTTTTTATTTTCACACATCTCTCTTACCCTTACATTACTTACTCGATCAAACCACCTCACACCACATATTGTCCTCAAACATCTCATTTCCAGCACATCCACCCTCCTCCGCACAACTGTATCCATAGCCCACGCCTCGCAACCATATAACATTGTTGGAACCACTATTCCTTCAAACATACCCATTTTTGCTCTCCGAGATAATGTTCTCGACTTCCACACATTCTTCAAGGCTCCCAGAATTTTCGCCCCCTCCCCCACCCTATGATTCACTTCAGCTTCCATGGTTCCATCCGCTGCCAGATCCACTCCCAGATATCTAAAACACTTTACTTCCTCCAGTTTTTCTCCATTCAAACTTACCTCCCAATTGACTTGATCCTCAACCCTACTGTACCTAATAACCTTGCTCTTATTCACATTTACTCTTAACTTTCTTCTTTCACACACTTTACCAAACTCAGTCACCAGCTTCTGCGGTTTCTCATATGAATCAGCCACCAGCGCTGTATCATCAGCGAACAACAACTGACTCACTTCCCAAGCTCTCTCATCCACAACAGACTGCATACTTGCCTCTCTTTCCAAAACTCTTGCATTCACCTCCCTAACATCCCCATCCATAAACAAATTAAACAACCATGGAGACATCACACACCCCTACCCCAAACCTACATTCACTGAGAAGGAATCACTTTCCTCTCTTCCTACACGTACACATGCCTTACATCCTCGATAAAAACTTTTCACTGCTTCTAACAACTTGCCTCCCACACCATATATTCTTAATACCTTTCACAGAGCATCTCTATCAACTCTATCATATGCCCTCTCCAGATCCATTAATGCTACATACAAATCCATTTGCTTTTCTAAGTATTTCTCACATACATTCTTCAAAGCAAACACCTGATCCACACATCCTCTCCCACTTCTGAAACCACACTACTCCTTCCCCAATCTGATGCTCTGTACATGTCTTCACCCTCTCAATCAATACCCTCCCATATAATTTACCAGGAATACTCAACAAACTTATACCTCTGTAATTTGAGCACTCACTCTTATCCCCTTTGCCTTTGTACAATGGCACTATGCAAGCATCCCTCCAATCCTTAGGCACCTCTCCATGAATCATACATACATTAAATAACCTTACCAACTAGTCTACAATACAGTCACCCCCTTTTTTAATGAATTCCACTGCAATACCATCCAAACCTGCTGCCTTGCCGGCTTTCATCTTCCGCAAAGCTTTTACTAC
>NC_092254.1:19339013-19486513 GCF_036320965.1 Panulirus ornatus | reverse complement strand
ATGGTTGTAATGCTGACGTTGTTAGTAATGGTTTGTGGTGATGCTGACATTGGTAGTGATGGCTGATGGTGATGATGACGTTAGAAGTGTTGGCTGGTGATAATTAGTAGGGATGGCTGATGATCATGCTGACGTTAGTAGTAATGACTGATGGTGGCCTTGATGTTAATAGTGATGGCTGATGATGATGACATTAGTAGGGATGGCTGATGATGGTGCCGACTTTAATAATGATGGATGATAGTGATGCTGACGTTAATAGTAATGGCTAATAATAATGGTGACGATAGTCGTGATGTCTGATGATGATGATGATGTTAGTAGTGATGGCTGATGGTGATGCTAACGTTAGTAGTGTTGGCTAATGGTGATGCTGACGTTAGAAGTGATGGCTGGTGATGATACTGACGTTAGTAGTGACAGTTGACGGTGATGCTGGCGTTAGTATTGATGGCTGATGGTGATGCTGACTTTAGTAGTGATGGCTGATGGTGATACTGACGTTAGTGGTGATGGCTGATGATGATGCTGATCTTAGTGGTGATGGTTGATGGTGATGCTGACACTAGTATTGATGGTGGATGATGATGTTGACGTTGTTAGTTATAGCTGATTATGATGTTGACGTTAGTTGGGATAGCTGAAGGTGATGCTGACGTTAAAAGTGATGGCTGATAGTAATGCTGACGTTTGTAATGATGGCTGATGATGATTCCAATTTTAAGATTGATAGATGATGGTGATGGGGATGTTAGTAGTGATGGCTGATGATGGTGCCAACTTTAGTAGTGATGGATGATAGTGATGCTGACATTAGCAGTAATGGCTGATAATGATGCTGGCGTTAGAAGCGATGGCTGATGATGATGCTGATGTTAATAGTGATGGCTGATGGTGATGTTGACGTTAGTGGTGTTGACCTCTGGTGATGGTGAAGTTAAACGTGATGGCTGGTGATGGTGACGATAGTAGTTATGGTTGATAGTGATGCTGACGTTAGTAGTGATAGCTGATGATGTTGACGTTAGTAGTGATGGTTGATGATGATGCCAGCTTTAGTGGTGATAGATGATAGTGATGCTGACGTTGGTAATGATGGCTGGTAATGATGCTGACGTTGGTAATGATGGCTGGTAATGATGCTGACGTTAGTAGTGATGGCTGATGATAATGCTAATCTTAGTAGTAATGGGTGATGGTGAGGCTGACTATAGAAGTGATGGCTGATGGTGATGCTGATGTCAGAAGTGATGGTTGGTTATAATGCTGACGTTAGTAGTGATGGCGGATGGTGATACTGACGTTAGTAGTGATGGCTGGTGATGACGCTGACGTTACTAGTGATAACTGATGGTGATGCTGACATTAGCAGCGATGCCTGATGATGTTTAGGTTAGTAGTGATGAATAATGGTGATGCTGACTTTATTAGTGATGGCTGATGGTGGTACCGACTTAGGAGTGATGGATGATAGTGATGACAACGTTAGTAGGGATAGCTGATAATCATGCTGACGTCAGAAATGATGGCTCTTGATGATGCTGATGTTAGTAGTAATGGTTGAACGGTGATGTTGACGTTAGTAGTGATGGCTGATTATGGTGCCGACTGTAGTAGTAGTGTTGGATGATGGTGATGCCGACGTTAGTAGTGATGCGCCAATAATGATGCTGACGTTAGTAGTGATGGCTGATGATGATGCTGATGTTAGTAGTGATGGCTGATGGTGATGCTGACGTTGGTAGTGATGGCTGATGGTGATGCTGACGTTAGAAGTGATCTAATGGTGATGCTGCTGTTAGAAGTGATGGCTGGTGATGATGTTGACGTTAGTAGTGATGCCTGATAATCATGCTGACGTTAGTAGTGATGGCTGATGGTGATGTTATCGCTAGTAGTGATGGTTGGTGATGATGCTGACGTTTGTAGTGATGGCTGAAGGTGATGCTGACGTTAGTAGTGGTGGCTGATGATGATACTGATGTCAGTAGTGATGGCTAATGATAATGACGACTTTAGTAGTGATGGATGATAATGATACTGATATTAGCAGTGATAGCTGATAATGATAACGTTAGTAGTGATGGCTGATGATGATGCCGATTTCAGTAGATAGATGATGGTGATGCTGATGTTAGTAGTGATGGGTGATGATGGTGCCGACTTTAGTAGTGATAGATGTTTGTGATGTTGACATTAGCAGTAATGGCTGATAATGATGCTGTCGTTAGAAGTGGTGGCTAATGATGATGCTGATATCAGTAGTGATGGCTGATGGTGGTGATGACGTTAGTAGTGTTGGCTGATGGTGATGGTGACAAAAGTGATGGCTGGTGATGATGCTGACGTTAGTAGTGATTGCTGATAATCATATTGACGTTAACAGTGATGGTTGATGGTGATGCTGACGTTAGCAGTAATGGCTGATGACAATATTGACTTTAGTAGTGATGTTTGATGATGCTGGTGACATTACCAGTGATGGCTGATGATGATGCTGACTTTATTAGTGATGGCTGATGATGATGTTGATGTTAGTAGTGATGGCTGATAGTGATCCTAACGTTGATAGTAATGGTTGATAATGACACTGACTTTAGTAGTGATGGCTGATGATGACGCCGACTTTAGTAGTGATGGATTATGGTGATGCTGACGTTAGTAGTGATGGCTGATGATGAAGCTGACGTTAATAATGATGGCTGATGATGATACTGACATTAGTAGGAATGGCTGATGATGATGCTGACGTTAGTAGTGATGGCTGATAATGATGTTGATGTTAGTAGTGATGGCTGATGATGATGCCGTCATTAGTTGTGATGGTGACGCGACGTTAGTAGTGAAGGCTGATGATGATGTTGACGTTAGTAGTGATTGTCATTGATGGTGCCGGCTTTAGTGGTAATGGATGATAGTGATGCTGACGTTAGTATTGATGGCTGATAATGATGCTGACGTTTGTAGTGATGGCTGAAGATGATGCTGATATTAGTAGTGATGGCTGATGGCGATGCTGACGTTAGAAGTGATGGCTGGTGATGATACTGACGTTAGAAGTGATAGCAGATAATCATGCTGACGTTAGTAATGGTGGCTGGTAATGATGCTGACGTTAGTAGCGATGGATGAAGAGGATGCTGATCTTAGTAGTGATAGCTGATGATGATAATGCTGATGTTAGAAGGGATGGCTGGTGATGATACTGACGTTTGTAGTGATAGCAGATGATCATGCTGACGTTAGTAATGGTGGCTGGTAATGATGCTGACGTTAGAAGTGATGGCTGATGATAATGCTGATTTTATTAATGATGGGTGATGGGTAGGCTAACACAAGGAGTGATGGGAGATGGTGATGTTGACGTTAGTAATGATGGCTGATGATGATGCTTACGGTAGTAGTGATGGCTGATGAAGATGCTGACGTTAGTAATGATGGCTGATGATTATACTGACGCTAGTAACGATGGCTGATGATGATGCTGACGTTAGTAGTGATGGCTGATAATGATGATGTTAGTAGTGTTGGCTGATGATGATGCCGTCATTAGTTGAGATGGTGACGCGGACGTTAGTAGTGAAGGCTGATGGTGATGTTGACATTAGTAGTGATTGTCAATGATGGTGCCGGCTCTAGTGGTGATGGATGATAGTGATGCTGACGTCAGTATTGATGGCTAATAATGATGTTAACGTTTGTAGTGATGGCTTAATATGATGCTGATCTTAGTAGTGATGGCTGATGGCGATGCTGACGCTAGAAGTGATGGCTGGTGATGATACTGACGTTAGTAGTGATAGCAGATAATCATGCTGACGTTAGTAATGGTGGCTGGTAATGATGCTGACGTTAGTAGTGATGGATGAAGAGGATGCTGATCTTAGTAGTGATAGCTGATGATGATAATGCTGATGTTAGAAGGGATGGCTGGTGATGATACTGACGTTTGTAGTGATAGCAGATGATCATGCTGACGTTAGTAATGGTGGCTGGTAATGATGCTGACGTTAGAAGTGATGGCTGATGATAATGCTGATTTTATTAATGATGGGTGATGGGTAGGCTAACACAAGGAGTGATGGGAGATGGTGATGTTGACGTTAGTAATGATGGCTGATGATGATGCTTACGGCAGTAGTGATGGCTGATGAAGATGCTGACGTTAGTAATGATGGCTGATGATTATACTGACGCTAGTAACGATGGCTGATGATGATGCTGACGTTAGTAGTGATGGCTGATAATGATGATGTTAGTAGTGTTGGCTGATGATGATGCCGTCATTAGTTGAGATGGTGACGCGGACGTTAGTAGTGAAGGCTGATGGTGATGTTGACATTAGTAATGATTGTCAATGATGGTGCCGGCTCTAGTGGTGATGGATGATAGTGATGCTGACGTCAGTATTGATGGCTAATAATGATGTTAACGTTTGTAGTGATGGCTTAATATGATGCTGATCTTAGTAGTGATGGCTGATGGCGATGCTGACGCTAGAAGTGATGGCTGGTGATGATACTGACGTTAGTAGTGATAGCAGATAATCATGCTGACGTTAGTAATGGTGGCTGGTAATGATGCTGACGTTAGTAGTGATGGCTGATGATAATGCTGATTTTAGTAATGATGGATGATGGTTAGGCTAACACTAGTATTGATGGCTGATGGTGATGTTGACGTTACAAGTGATGGCTGGTGATGATGCTGACATTAGTAGTGATGGCAGATTATCATACTGACGTTAGTAGTGATGGCTGGTGACGATGCTGACGTTAGTGGTGATGGCTGATGGTGACGCTGACATAAGCAGTGATGCCTGATAATGATGTTTACGTGGGTAGTGATGGATAATGTTAATGCTGACTTTATTAGTGATGACTGATGATGGTACCGAATGTAGTAGTGATGGAAGATAGTGATGACGACGTTAGTAGGGGTAGCTGATAATCATGATGACGTTAGAAATGATGGCTGATGATGATGCTGATGTTAGTAGTGATGGTTAATGGTGATGTTGACGTTAGTAGTGATGGCTGATTATGATGCCGACTCTAGTAGTGATGGATGATAGCTATGCTGACATTAGGAGTGATGCGCCTATAATGATGCTGACGTTAGTAGTGATAGATGATGATGATACTGATGTTAGAAAAGATGGCTGATGGTGATGCTGACGTTTATAGTGATGGCTGATGGTGATGCTGATGTTAGAAGTGATGGCTGGTGATGATGCTAACGTTTGTAGTGATGCCTGATAATCATGCTGACGTTAGTAGTGATGGCTGATGGTGAAGCTATCGTTGGTAGTGATCGCTAGTAATGATGCTGACGTTTGTAGTTATGGCTGATGGTGATGTTGACGTTAATAGTGATGGCCGATGAGGAGACTGATGTCAGTAGTGATGGCTAATGATCCTTGTGACTTTAGTAGTGATGGATGATAGTCATGCTGATCGTAGTAGTGATGGCTGATAATGATGACGTTAGTAGTGATGGCTGATGATGATACTAATGTCAGTAGTGATGGATGATGGCGATGCTGGTGTTAGTAGTGATGGATGATGGTGATGCTGACGTTAGAGGTGATGCTTGGTGATGATGTGATGGCTGATAATCATGCTGACGTTAGTAGTGATGGATAATGGTGAGTTGACATTAGTAGTGATGGCTTTTGATGATGCTGACGTGAGTAGCGATGGCTGATGGTGATGTTGACGTTACTAATAATGGCTGATGATGTTGCTGACGTTAGTAGTGATGGCTGATGAAGATGCCGATTTTAGTCGATAAATGATCGTGATGCTGATGTTAGTATTGATAGCTGATGATGGTGCCGACTTTAGAAGCGATATATGATAGTGATGCTGACATTAGCAGTAATGGTTGATAATGATGCTGACGATAGAAGTGATGGCTGATGATGATGCTGATGTTAGTAGTGATGGCTGATGGTGATGATGACGTTAGTTGTGTTGGCTGATGGTGATAGTGCCGTTAAAAGTGATGGCTGGTGATGATGCTGATGTTAGTATTGAATGCTGATAATCATTCTGACGTTAATAGTGATGGTTGATGGTGATGCTGACGTTAGTAGTGATAGCCGATAGTGATGTTGAGATTAGTAGTGATGGTTGATGATGATGCCGAATTTAGTAGTAATTTATTATAGTAATGCTGACGTTAGTGATGATGGCTGGTAATGATGGTGACGTTAGTAGTGATGGCTGGTGATAATGCTGATGTTAGTAGTAACTGGTGACGGTGAGGCTGACACTAGCAGTGATGGCTGATTGTGATGTTGAGGTTAGAAGTGATGGCTGGTGATGAAGCTGACGTTAGAAGTAATGGCAAATAATCATGCAGACGTTAGTAGTGATGGCTGGTGGTGATACTGACGTTAGTAGTGATGGCTGGTGATGATGCTAACGTTAGTAGTGATGGCTGATGGTGATGCTGACGTTAGTAGTGATGCCTGATGATGATGTTTACATTAGTAGTGATCGATGATGGTGATGCGTACTGTATTAGTGATGACTGATGATGTTGCCGACTTTAGTAGTGATGGATGATAGTGATGACGACGTTAGTAGGGATGGCTGATAATCATGCTGACGTTAGAGGTGATGGCTGGTGATGATGCCGATGTTATTAGTGATGGCTGATGGTGATGTTGACGTTAGCAGTGGTGGCTGATTATGGTGCCGACTTAAGGAGTGATGGATGATAGTGATGCTGAAATTAGTAGTGATGCGCCAATAATGATGCTTACATTAGTAGTGATGGCTGATGATGATGTTGATGTTAGTAGTGATGGCTGATGGTGATGCTGACGTTACTAGTGGTGGTTGATGATGATACTGACGTTTGTAGTGATGGCTGATGGTGATGCTGATGGTAGTAGTGGTGGCTGATGATGCTGATGTTAGTGATGGTGGCTGATGGTGATGATAACGTTAGCAGTGTTGGTTGATGGTGATGATGACGTTAGTAGTGTTGGCTGATGGTGATAGTGATGTTAAAAGTGATGGCTGGTGATGATGCTGACGTTTGTAGTGATGGCTGATGTTGTTGCTGACGTTAGTAGTGATGGCTTTTGATGATGCTGACGTTAGTAGTGATGGCTAAAGGTGATGCTGACATTACTAGTGATGGCTAATGATACTGACGTTAGTAGTGATGGCTGATGATGATGCTGACTTTAGCAGTGACGGCTGATGGTGATGCTGATATAAGTGTTGATGGTTGATGATAATGGCTGCGTTAGTATTGATGGCTGGTGATGCTGACGTTAGTATGATGGCTGATGATGATGCTAACAATTGTAGTGATGGCTGATGATGATGCTAACAATAGTAGTGATGGCTGATGATAATGTTGACGTTGTTAGTTATGGCTGATGATGATGATGTTAGTAGTGATGGCTGATAGTGGTACTAATGTTGAAAGTGATGGTAGATAATGATGCTGACTTTAGTCGTAATGGCTGATGATGATGCCGACTTTAGTAGTGATGGATGATGATGATGCTGACGTTAGTAGTGATGGCTGATGAAGCTGACGTTATTAATGATGGCTGATGATGATGCTGACGATAGTATTGATGGCTGATGATAATGCTTACGCTAGTAGTGATGGCTGATGATGATGCTGACATTACTAATGGTGGCTGATGATGATACTGACCTGAGTAGCGATGGATGATGATGGTGCTGACGTTAGTAGTGATGGCTGATAATGATGTTGGTGTTAGTATTGATGGCTGATGATGATGCCATCATTAGTTGTGATGGTGATGCGGATATTAGTAGTGAAAGCTGATGATGATGTTGACGTTAGTAGTGATTGTTAATGATGGTGCCGGCTTTAGCGGTGATGGATGCTAGTGATATTGACGTTAGTATTGATGGCTGATAATGATGATGACGTTTGTAGTGATGGTTGATGATGATGCTGATGTTAGTAGTTATGGCTGATGACGATGCTGACGTTAGAAGTGATGGCTGGTGATGATGCTGACGTTAGTAGTGATGACAGATAATCATGCTGATGTTAGTAGTGATGGCGAATGGCGATACTGATATTAATAGTGATGGCTGGTAATGATGCTGACGTTAGTAGTGATGTTTGATGATAATGCTGAGCTCAGTAGTGATGAGTGATGGTGAGGCTAACACTAGTAGTGATGGCTGATGTTGATTCTGACGTTAGTAGTGATGGCTAGTGATGATGTTGACGTTAGTAGTGATGGTTGGTGACGATGCTGCGTTTGTAGTGATGGCCGATGGTGACGTTAGTAGTGTTGGCTGATGACGATGCTGATGTTAGCAGTGATGGCTGATGTTGATCCTGACGTTAGTAGAGATGGTTGGTGATGATACTGACGTTTGTAATGATGGCTGATGATGTTGCTGACGTCAGTAGTAATGGTTTTTGATGATACTGACGTCAGTACTGATGACTGATGGTGATGCTGATATTACTAGTGATGGCTGATGATGCTGACGTTAGTAGTGATGGCTGATGATGCTGAAGTTAGTAGTGACGGCTGATGGTGATGTTGATGTAAGTAATGATGGTTGATGATGATGGCTGCGTTAGTAGTGGTGGCTGGTAATGCTGACGTTAGTAGTGATGGTTGATGATGCTGACGTTAGTAGTGATGGCTGATGATGATGGTGACGTTGGTAGTTATGGCTGATGATGATGATGATGTTAGTAGTGATGGCTGATAGTGATGCTAACGTTAACAGTGATGGTTGATAATGATGTTGACTTTAGTAGTAGTAGCTGATGATGATGCCGACTTCAGTAGTGATAGATAATGGTGATGCTGACTTTAGTAGTGATGGCTGATGATGAAGCTGACGTTAGTAATGATAGCTGATGATGATGCTGACGTTAGTATGATGGCTGATGATGATGCTTACGCTAGTAGTGATGGCTGATGATGATGCTGACGTTAGTAATGATGGCTGATGGTCATACTAACATGAGCAGTGATGGCTGCTGATGCTGCTGACGTTGATAGTGATGGCTGATAATGATATTGATGTTAGTAGTGATGGCTGATGATGCCGTCATTAGTCGTGATGGTGATGCGAACGTTTGTAGTGAAGGATGATGATGATGTTGACGTTAGTAGTGATTGTTAATGATGGTGCCAGCTTTAGTGATGATGGATGATAGTGATACTGTCGTTAGTATTGATGGCTGATAATGATGCTGATGTTTATAGTGATAGTTGATGATGCTGCTGATCTTAGTAGTGATGGCGCATGGTGATGCTGACGTTATAAGTGAAGGCTGGTGATGATGCTGACGTTAGTAGTGATGGCAGATAGTCATGCTGACGTTGGTAGTGATGGCGGATGGTGATACTGACGTTAATAGTAATGGCTGGTAATGACGCTGACGTTAGTAGTGCTGTTTGATGATAATGCTGAACTTAGTAGTGATGGGTGATGGTGAGGCTGACACTAGTAGTGATGGCTGATGTTGATGCTGACGTTACGATTGATGGCTGGTGATGATGCTGACGTTAGTAGTGATGGCAGATAATCATGCTGACGTTAGTAGTGATAGCTTGTGGCGGTGCTGACGTTAGTCGTGATGGCTGAAGGTGATGCTTACATTAGAAGTGATGGCTGATAATGATGATTACGTAAGTAGTGATGTATAATGATAATGCTTACTTTATTAGTGATGACTGATGATTCTGCCGACTTTAGCAGTGATGCCTGAGGATGGTGCCTACTTTAGTAGTGATGTCAGATAGTGATGACGACGTTAGTAGGGATAGCTGATAATCATGCTGACAGAAATGATGGTGATGATGATGCTGATGTTAGTAGTGATGGCTGATGGTAATGTTGCCGTTAGTAGTGATGGCTGATTATAGTGCCAACTTTAGTAGTGATGGATGAAAGAGTTATGCTGACATTTGGAGTGATGCGCCAATAATGATGCTGACATTAGTAGTGTTGGATGATGATGATACTGATATTAGAAGTGATGGCCGATGGTGATGCTGACGTTGGTAATGATGGTTGATGGTGATGCTGATGTTAGAAGTGATAGTTGGTGATGATGCTGACGTTAGTAGTGATGGCTGATAATGATGACCTTGGTATGATGGCTGATGATGATGCTGTTGTCAGTAGCGATAGCTGATGGCGATGCTGATATTAGTTGTGATGGCTGATGGTGATGCTGACGTCAGAGGTGATGGCTGGTGATGATTTGTGACCTTGTTACTGATGGCTGATAACCTTGCTGACGTTAGTAGTAATGGATAATGGTGATGTGACGTTAGTAGTAATGGCTTTTGATGATGCCAAATTTAGTAATGATGGATTATAGTTATACTGACGTTAGTGATGGTGGATGATAGTGATGCTGTCATTACGCGTGATGGTTGATGATGATGCTGACGTTAGTTGTGATGGCTGATGATGATGTTGATGTTAGTGGTGATGGCTGATGATTATGCCGAGTTTAGTAGATAGATAATGGTGATGCTTATGTTAGTAGAGATGGCTGATGATAATGCTGACTTTAGTAGTGATAAATGATAGTGATGCTGACATAAGTAGTAATGTTTGATATTGATGCTGATGTTAGAGGTGATGGCTGATGATGATGCTGATGTTAGTACTGATGGCTGATGGTGATAATGTTAGTAGTGTTGGCTGATGGTGATGGTGACGTTATAAGTGATGGCTGGTGATGCTACTGACATTAGTAATGGCTGATGATCATACTGACGTTAATAGTGACAGTGATGGTTGATGATGATGCTGACGTTTGTAGTGATGGCTGATGATGATGGTGACATTAGTAGTGATGGGTGATGAAGATATCGAATTTAGTAGTGATGGATTATATTGATGCTGACGTTCGTGATGATGGCTGGTAATGATGCTGACGTTAGTAGTGGTGGCTGATGATAATGCTGATGTTAGTAATGATAGGTGATGGTGAGGCTGACACTAGTAGTGATGGCTGATGTTGATGCTGACGTTACAAGTGATGGCTGGTGATGATGCTGACGTTAGTAGTGATGGCAGATAATCATGCTAACGTTAGTAGTGATGGCTGGTGACGATGCTGACGTTAGTAGTGATGGCTGATGGTGATGCTTACATTAGTAGTGATGGCTGATAATGATGATTATGTAAGATGTGATGGATAATGATAATGCTTACCTTATTAGTGATGACTGATGATTCTGCCGACTTTAGCAGTGATGCCTGAGGATGGTGCCGACTTTAGTAGTGATGTAGGATAGTGATGACGACGTTAGTAGGGATAGCTGATAATCATGCTGACAGAAATGATGGCTGATGACGATGCTGATGTTAGTGGTGATGGCTGATGGTGAAGTTGACGTTAGTAGTGATGGCTGATTATAGTGCCGACTTTAGTAGTGATGGATGATAGTTATGCTGACATTTGGAGTGATGCGCCAATAATGATACTGACATTAGTAGTGATGGATGATGATGATGATACTGATATTAGAAGTGATGGCTGATGGTGATGCTGACGTTGGTAGTGAATGTTGATGGTGATGCTGATGTTAGAAGTGATGGCTGGTGATGATGCTGACGTTAGTAGTGATGGCTGATAATGATGACGTTGGTAGTGATGGCTGATGATGATGCTGTTGTTAGTAGCGATAGCTGATAGTGATGCTGATGTTAGTAGTGATGGCTGATGGTGATGCTGACGTCAGAGGTGATGGCTGGTGATGATGTGACCTTGTTACTGATGGCAGATAACCTTGCTGACGTTAGTAGTAATGGATAATGGTGATGTGACGTTAGTAGTGATGGCTTTTGATTATGCCATATTTAGTAGTGATGGATTATAGTTATGCTGATGTTAGTGATGATGGATGATGGTGATGCTGTCATTACGCGTGATGGTTAATGATGATGCTGACGTTAGTTGTGATGGCTCATGATGATGTTGATGTTAGTGGTGATGGCTGATGATTATGCCGATTTTAGCAGATAGATGATGGAGATGCTGATGTTAGTATTGATGGCTGATGATAATGCTGACTTTAGTAGTGATAGATGATAGTGATGCTGACATTAGTAGTAATGATTGATATTGATGCTGATGTTAGAGGTGATAGCTGATGATGATGCTAATTTTAGTACTGATGGCTGATGGTGATAATGTTAGTAGTGTTGGCTGATGGTGATGGTGACGTTAAAAGTGATGGCTGGTGATGCTGCTGACATTAGTAGTGATTGCTGATAATCATACTGACGTTAATAGTGATGGTTGATGATGATGCTGACGTTAGTAGTGACGGCTGATGATGATGGTGACATTAGTAGTGAAGGTTGATGAAAATGCCGAATTTAGTAGTGATGGATTATATTGATGCTGACTTTAGTGATGATGGCTGGTAATGATGCTGACGTTAGTAGTGATGGCTGCTGATAGTGCTGATGTTAGTAGTGATAGGTGATGGTGAGGCTGACACTAGTAGTGATGGCTGATAGTGCTGGTGACGTCAGAAGTGATGGCTGTTGATGATGCTGACGTTAGTAGTGATGGTAGATAATCATGCTGACGTTAGCAGTGATGGCGGATGGTGATACTGACGTTAGTAGTGATGGCTGGTGATAATGCTGACGTTAGTAGTGATGGCTGATGGTGATGCTGACGTAAGTAGTGATGCCTGACGATGATGTTTACGTTAGTAGTGGTAGATAATGGTGATGCAGACTCTCATTGTTGACTGATGATGGTGCTGAGTTTAGTAGTGATGGATGATGGTGATGACGACGTAAGTAGGGATGGCTGATAATCATGCTGGCGTTAGGAGTGATGGCTGATGATGCTGCTGATGTTAGTAGTGATGGCTGATGGTGATGTTGACGTTAGTAGTGATGGCTGATTATGGTGCCGACTTTAGTAGCGATGGATGATAGTGATGCTGATGTTAGTAGTGTTGCGCCAATAATGATGCTTACGTTAGTAGTGATGGCTGATGATGATGCTGATGTTCGTAGTGATGGCTGATGGTGATACTGTCGTTAGTAGTGATGGTTGGTGATGATGCTGGCGTTTGAAGTGATGGTTGATGGTGATGCTGACGTTAGTAGTGGTGGTTGATGATGATCCTGACGTTAGTAGTGATGGTGATGGCGATGTTAGTAGCGATTGCTGATGATAATGCTGACGTTACAGGTGATGGTTGATGATGGTGCCGACTTTAGTAGTGGTGGATGATAGTTATGCTGACGTTAAGAGTGATGCTCCAATAATGATGCAGACGTTAATTGTGGTGCCTGATGATGATACTGATGTCTGTAATGATGGCTAGTGAGAGATACGACTTTAGTAGTGATGGGTGATGGTGATGCTGATCTTAGTAGTGATGGCTGATGGAGATGCTGATGTTAGTAGTGATGGCTGATGGTGATGCTGACGTTAGAGGTGATGGCTTGAAATGATGTGACGTTAGTACTGATGGCTTTTGATGATGCTGACCATAGTAGTGATGGTTGATGGTGATGCTGAAATTACTAGAGGTGGCTTTTGATGATGCTGATGTTAATAGTGATGGCTGATGGTGATGCTTACATTACTAGTGATGGCTGATGATGATGCTGACGTTAGTAGTGATTGCTTTTGATGATTCTGACGTTAGTAATGATGGCTGATGGTGATGCTGACATTACAAGTTACGGCTGATGATGATGCTGACGCTAGTAATGATGGCTGATGATGATGCTGACGTTAGTAGTGACGGCTGGTGGTAATGCTGACGTAAGTAATGATCTCTGATGATGATGATGGCTACGTTAGTAATGGTGGCTTGTGATGCTGACGGTAGTAGTGATGGCTGATTGTGATGCAGTCGTTGGTAGTGATGGCTGATGATGATGTTGACGTCATTTATGGCTGATGATGATATTGATGTTAGTAGTGATGGCTGACAGTGAAAAAAACGATGATAGTGATGGTTAATAATGATGGTGACTTTAGAGTGATGGTTGATGATGATGCTGACATTAGAAGTGATGGTTGATGATGATGCCGACTTTAATAGTTATGGATAATAAAGATGCTGACGTTAATAGTGATGGCTGATGATGAAGCTGACATTAGTAATGATGGCTGATGATGATGCTAACGTTAGTAATTATGGCTGATGATGATGCAGACGCTAGTAGTGATAGCTGATAATGATGAACTGACGTTAGTAGTGATGGCTAATGATGATACTGACATTAGTAGGGATTGCTGATGATGACGCTGACGTTAGTAGTGATTGTTGATAATGATGATGTTAGTAGTGATGGCTGATGTTGATGCCGTCATTAGTTGTGATGGTGATGTGGACGTTAGTAATGAAAGCTGATGATGTTGACGTTAATAGTGATTGTTAATGATGGTGCCGGCTTTAATGATGATGGATGCTAGTGATATTGATGTTAGTAGTGATGGTTGATAATGATAACGTTAGTAGTGATGGCGGATGGCGGTACTGACGTTGGTATTGATGGGTGGTGATGATCCTGACGTTAGTAGTGACGACTGATGGTGATGCTGACATTAGCAGCGATGCCTGATGATGATGGTTACGTTAGTAGTGATGGATAATGATGATGCTGAATTTAGAAGTTAAAACTAATGATGGTACCGACTTTAGTAGTGATGGATGATAGTGACGACGTTAGTAGGGATGGCTGATAATGATGCTGACGTTCGAAGTGATGGCTGATGATGATGCTGATGTTAGTAGTGGTGGCTGATGGTGATGTTGACGTTAGTAGCGATGGCTGATTATGGTGCCTACTTTAGCAGTGATGGACGATAGTGATGCTGACGTTAATAGTGATGCGCTAATAATGATGCTGACGTTATTAGTGATGGCTGATGATGATGCTGATGTAAGTAGTGATGGCTGATGGTGAAGCTGACGTTAGTAGTGATGCCTCATAATGATGCTGACGTTAGTAATGATGGCTGATGATGATACTAATGTGAGTGGTGATGGTTGGTGATGATGCTGACGTTAGTAGTGAGTGATGGCTGATGGTGATGCTGACGTTAGTAGTAGTGGCTGATGAATACATTGATGCCAGTAGTGATAGCTGATGACAGTGACGACTTTAGTAGCGATGGATAATAGGGATCCTGATCTTAGCAGTGATGGCTAAGAACGATAACGTTAGCAATGATGGCTGATGATGATGCTTGTAATGTAGTGATGGCTGAAGGTGATGCTGATGTTAGTAGTGATGGCTGAAGGTGATGCTGATGTTAGTAGTGATGGCTAATGGTAATGACGTTAGAAGTGATGGCTACTGATGATGTGACGTTGTATTGATTGGTGATAATCATGACGTTAGTAGTGATGGCTGATGGTGATGTTGACTTTGATGGTTGATGGTGATACTAACTTTAGTAGTGACGTCTGATGATGATGCATACGTTATTATTGGTAGCTGGTGATGCTGAAGTTAGTAGTGATGGCTGATGGTGATGCTGTCGATAGTACTGATGGCTGATGGTAATGTTGACGTTGTTAGTTACAGCTGATGATGGTGTTTGACGTTAGTAGTGATGACTGATGATGATGCTGACATTAATAAAGATGACTGATAATGATGCTGACGTTAGTAGTGATGGCTGATGATGATGCTGACGTCAGTAGTGATGGCTGATAATGATGTTGACGTTAGTAGTGATGGCCGAGATGATGCTGACGCTAGTAGAGATGGCTGATGATGCTGACTTTGGTAATGATGGCCGATGATGATGCTGATGTCAGTACTAATGGCTGATACTAATGCTGACGCTAGTTGTAATGGCTGAAAATGAGGCTGACGTTAGTATTGATGGCTGATGATGATGCTGACGTTAGAAGTGATGGCTGATAATGATATTGATGTTAGTAGCGATGGCAGATAATGATATTGACGTTAGTAATGATGGCTGATGAATGTGCCGACTTTAGTAGTGATGAATGATTGTGATGCTGACATTACTAGTGGTGCGCCGATAATGATGCTGACCTTAGTAGTAATGGCTGATGATGATGCTGATGTTAGTAGTGATAGTTGATGGTGAAGCTGACGTTGGTAGTGATGGCTGATAGTGATGCTGATGATGCTGACATTAGTTGTGATGCCTGATAATCATGCTGACATAAGTAGTGATGGCTGATGGTGATGCTGACTTTAGTAGTGATGGCTTATAGTGATGCTGACTTTAGTAGTAGTGGCTGATGATGATAACGTTTGTAGTGATAGCTGATGATAGTGCCGAGTTTAGTAGTGATGGATGATAGTGACGCTAACCTTAGTAGTGATGGCTGATAATGATGCTGATGTTAGTAGTGATAGCTGATGATTATGCTGATATTAGTTATGATGGCTGATGGTGATGCTGACGTTATAAGTGATGGCTGATTGATATGTTGACGTTAGTAGTGAGGGCCGATGGTGATGCTGACGTTAATAATGATGGCAGATATTGATTCTGAAGTTAGTAGTGACGGCTGATGATGATATTGGTTTTATAGTGATTTTTGATGATAGTGCCGACTTCAGTAGTGATGGTGATAGTGATGCTGAAGTTAGTAGTTATGGCTGATAATGATGCTGGCGTTATTAGTGATGGTTTATGTTGATGCTGATCTAAATAGTGGTGGCTCATGATGATGTTGACTCTAGTAGTGTTGACTGATGGTGATGCCGACGTTAGAAGTGATGATGCTAATGTCAGTAGTATTGGCTGATAATCATGCTGATGTTAGTAGTGATGGCTGATAATGATGCTGACGTTAGTATTGATGGCTGATGATGATACTGACGTTAGTAGTGATGGCAGATGATGATGCTGACGTTAGAAGTGATGGTTGATAATGATATTTACTTCAGGAGTGATGGCTGATGATGCCGACTTTAGTAGTGATGGTGATGCTGACGTTAGTAGCAATGGCTTATGATGATATTGACGTTAGTAGTGATGGCTGAGGATGGTGCCGACATTAGTAGTGATGGATGATAGTTATGCTGATGTTAGTAGTGACGGCTGATAATGATGCTGACGTTATTAGTGATGGCTGATGATGATGCTGATCTCAGTAGCGATGGCTAATGGTGATGCTGAGGTTAGAAGTGATGGTTTGTGATGACTGAAGTTAGTAATGATGGCTATTGATTATGCTGACGTTACCAGATATGGCTGATGGTGATGCTGACGTTAGTATTGATGGTTGGTGATGATGGTGAAGTTAGTAGTGATGGCTTACAGTGATGCAGACATTAGTAGTGATGACTGATGATGATGTCGACTTTTGTAGTGATGGACAACACTGATGATGACGTTAATAGTGATGGCTGATGATGCTTCTGACGTTAGTGATGACAGATGATTCTGAAGTGTGATGGCTGATAGTGATGCTGCCACTAATGGTGTTGGCTGATGATGATGCTTAAGTTAGAAGTGATGGCTGGTCATGATGCTGACGTTAAAAGTGATGGCTGATAATCATACTGATGTCAGTAGTGATGGCTGACGTTATTGCTGACGTTAAGCGTGGTGGCTAATTATGACGGTAATAGTGATAGCTGATGATGTAGCTGACGTTAGTAATGATGGCTGATGATGATACTGACATCAGTAGTGATGGCTGATGATGACGCTGACGTTAGTAGTGATGGCTGATAATGATGTTGATGTTAATAGTGATGGCTGATGGTGATGCCGTCATTAATTGTGATGGTGATGCGGACGTTAGTAGTGAAAGCTGATGATGATGTTGGCGTTAGTAGTGATTATTAATGATGGTGCCGGCTTTAGTGGTGATGGATGCTAGTGATATTGACGTTAGTACTGAGGTTGATAATGATGATGACGTTAGTAGTGATGACGCATGGTGATACTGACGTTAGTATTGATGGGCGGTGATGATCCTGACGTTAGTAGTGATGACTGATGGTGATGCTGACATTAGCAGCGATGCCTGATGATGATGATGTTTACGTTAGTAGTGATGGATAATTTTGATGCTTAATTTAGAAGTTAAGACTGATGATGGTGCCGACTTTAGTAGTGATGGATGATAGTGACGACGTTAGTAGAGATGGCTGATAATGATGCTGACGTTCGAAGTGATGGCTGAGGATGATGCTGATGATAGTAGTGGTGGCTGATAGTGATGTTGACGTTAGTAGCGATGGCTGATTATGGTGCCTACTTTAGTAGTGATGGATGATAGTGATTCTGACGTTAATAGTGATGCGCTAATAATGATGCTGACGTTATTAGTTATGGCTGATGATGATGCTGATGTTAGTTGTGATGGCTGATGGTGAAGCTGACGTTAGTAGTGATGCCTCATAATGATGCTAACGTTTGTAATGATGGCTGATGGTGATGCTAACGTGAGTGGTGATGGTTGTTGATGATGCTGACGTTAGTAGTGAGTGATAGCTGATGGTAATGCTGACGTTAGTAGTAGTGGCTGATGAATACATTGATTTCAGTAGCGATAGTTGATGACAGTGACGACTTTAGTAGCGATGGATAATAGGGATCCTGATCTTAGTAGTGATGGCTAATAACGATGACGTTAGCAATGATGGCTGAAGGCGATGCTGATGTTAGTAGTGATGGCTGAGGGTGATGACGTTAGAAGTGATGGCTAGTGACGATGTGACGTTGTATTGATTGGTGATAATCATGATGACGTTAGTACTGATGAATGATGGTGATGTTGACATTTTATTGATGGTTGATGGTGATACTAACTTTAGTAGTGATGTCTGATGATGATGCGTACGTTATTATTGGTAGCTGGTGATGCTGAAGTTAGTAGTGATGGCTGATGGTGATGCTGTCGATAGTATTGATGGCTGATGGTAATGTTGACGTTGTTAGTTACGTCTGATGATGATGTTTGACGTTAGTAATGATGACTGATGATGATGCTGACATTAACAGAGATGACTGATAATGATTCTGACATTAGTAGTGATGGCTGATGATGATTCTGACGTCAGTAGTGATGGCTGATAATGATGCTGACGTTGGTAGTGATGGCCGATGATGATGCTGGCGATAGTAGAGATGGCTGATGATGCTGAATTTAGTAATGATGGCTGATGATGATGCTGATGTTAGTACTAATGGCTGATGATGATGCTGACGCTAGTCGTAATGGGTCATAATGAGGCTGACTTGAGTAATGAAGGCTCATGATGATGCTGACGTTAGAAGTGATGGCTGATAATGATATTGATGTTAGTAGTGATGGCTGATGAATGTGCCGACTTTAGTAGTGATGAATGATTGTGGTGCTGACATTACTAGTAGTGCGCCGATAATGATGCTGACCTTAGTAGTAATGGCTGATGATGTTGCTGATGTTAGTAGTGATGGTTGATGGTGAAGCTGACGTTGGTATTAATGGCTGATAGTGATGCTGATGATGCTGACGTTAGTAGTGATGCCTGATAATCATGCTGACGTAAGCAGTGATGGCTGATGGTGATGCTGACTTTAATAGTAATGGCTTATAGTGACGCTGACTTTAGTAGTGGTGGCTGATGATGATAACGTTTGTAGTGATTGCTGATGACAGTGCCGAGTTTAGTAGTGATGGTAATCTTAGTAGTGATGGCTGATAATGATGCTGATGTTTGTAGTGATAGCTGATGATTATGCTATGTTAGTAATGATGGCTGATGGTGATGCTGACGTTATTAGTGATGGCTAATTGATATATTGACGTTAGTAGTGAGGGCCGATGGTGATGCTGACGTTGATAGTGATGGCAGATATTGATTCTGACGTAAGTAGTGATGGCTGATGATGATATTGATTCTATAGTTATTTTTGATGATAGTGCCGACTTCAGTAGTGATGGATGATAGTGATGCTGAAGTTAGTAGTTATGGCGGATAATGATGCTGACGTTATTAGTGATGGTTTATGTTGATGCTGATCTAAATAGTGATGGTTCATGATGATGTTGACTCTAGTAGTGTTGACTGATGGTGATGCCGACGTTAGAAGTGATGATGCTAATGTTAGTAGTATTGGCTGATAATCATGCTGATGTTAGTAGTGATGGCTGATAATGATGCTGACGTTAGTATTGATGGCTGATGATGCTCATCTTAGTAGTAATGGCTGATGGTGATGCTGACGTTAGAATTGATGGTTTATGATGATGCTGACGTTAGTAATGATGGCTGATGATGATACTGACGTTAGTAGTGATGACAGATGATGATGCTGACGTTAGAAGTGATGGTTGATAATGATATTTACTTCAGGAGTGATGGCTGATGATGCCGACTTTAGTAGTGATGGTGATGCTGACGTTAGTAGCAATGGCTTATGATGATATTGACGTTAGTAGTGATGGCTGATGATGGTGCCGACATTAGTAGTGATGGATGATAGTTATGCTGATGTTAGTAGTGACGGCTGATAATGATGCTGACGTTATTAGTGATGGCTGATGATGATGCTGATCTCAGTAGCGATGGCTAATGGTGATGCTGAGGTTAGAAGTGATGGTTTGTGATGACTGAAGTTAGTAATGATGGCTATTGATTATGCTGACGTTACCAGATATGGCTGATGGTGATGCTGACGATAGTATTGATGGTTGGTGATGATGGTGAAGTTAGTAGTGATGGCTTACAGTGATGCAGACATTAGTAGTGATGACTGATGATGATGTCGACTTTTGTAGTGATGGACAACACTGATGATGACGTTAATAGTGATGGCTGATGATGCTTCTGACGTTAGTGATGACAGATGATTCTGAAGTGTGATGGCTGATAGTGATGCTGCCACTAATGGTGTTGGCTGATGATGATGCTTAAGTTAGAAGTGATGGCTGGTCATGATGCTGACGTTAAAAGTGATGGCTGATAATCATACTGATGTCAGTAGTGATGGCTGACGTTATTGCTGACGTTAAGCGTGGTGGCTAATTATGACGGTAATAGTGATAGCTGATGATGTAGCTGACGTTAGTAATGATGGCTGATGATGATACTGACATCAGTAGTGATGGCTGATGATGACGCTGACGTTAGTAGTGATGGCTGATAATGATGTTGATGTTAATAGTGATGGCTGATGGTGATGCCGTCATTAATTGTGATGGTGATGCGGACGTTAGTAGTGAAAGCTGATGATGATGTTGGCGTTAGTAGTGATTATTAATGATGGTGCCGGCTTTAGTGGTGATGGATGCTAGTGATATTGACGTTAGTACTGAGGTTGATAATGATGATGACGTTAGTAGTGATGACGCATGGTGATACTGACGTTAGTATTGATGGGCGGTGATGATCCTGACGTTAGTAGTGATGACTGATGGTGATGCTGACATTAGCAGCGATGCCTGATGATGATGATGTTTACGTTAGTAGTGATGGATAATTTTGATGCTTAATTTAGAAGTTAAGACTGATGATGGTGCCGACTTTAGTAGTGATGGATGATAGTGACGACGTTAGTAGAGATGGCTGATAATGATGCTGACGTTCGAAGTGATGGCTGAGGATGATGCTGATGATAGTAGTGGTGGCTGATAGTGATGTTGACGTTAGTAGCGATGGCTGATTATGGTGCCTACTTTAGTAGTGATGGATGATAGTGATTCTGACGTTAATAGTGATGCGCTAATAATGATGCTGACGTTATTAGTTATGGCTGATGATGATGCTGATGTTAGTTGTGATGGCTGATGGTGAAGCTGACGTTAGTAGTGATGCCTCATAATGATGCTAACGTTTGTAATGATGGCTGATGGTGATGCTAACGTGAGTGGTGATGGTTGTTGATGATGCTGACGTTAGTAGTGAGTGATAGCTGATGGTGATGCTGACGTTAGTAGTAGTGGCTGATGAATACATTGATTTCAGTAGCGATAGTTGATGACAGTGACGACTTTAGTAGCGATGGATAATAGGGATCCTGATCTTAGTAGTGATGGCTAATAACGATGACGTTAGCAATGATGGCTGAAGGCGATGCTGATGTTAGTAGTGATGGCTGAGGGTGATGACGTTAGAAGTGATGGCTAGTGACGATGTGACGTTGTATTGATTGGTGATAATCATGATGACGTTAGTACTGATGAATGATGGTGATGTTGACATTTTATTGATGGTTGATGGTGATACTAACTTTAGTAGTGATGTCTGATGATGATGCGTACGTTATTATTGGTAGCTGGTGATGCTGAAGTTAGTAGTGATGGCTGATGGTGATGCTGTCGATAGTATTGATGGCTGATGGTAATGTTGACGTTGTTAGTTACGTCTGATGATGATGTTTGACGTTAGTAATGATGACTGATGATGATGCTGACATTAACAGAGATGACTGATAATGATTCTGACATTAGTAGTGATGGCTGATGATGATTCTGACGTCAGTAGTGATGGCTGATAATGATGCTGACGTTGGTAGTGATGGCCGATGATGATGCTGGCGATAGTAGAGATGGCTGATGATGCTGAATTTAGTAATGATGGCTGATGATGATGCTGATGTTAGTACTAATGGCTGATGATGATGCTGACGCTAGTCGTAATGGGTCATAATGAGGCTGACTTGAGTAATGAAGGCTCATGATGATGCTGACGTTAGAAGTGATGGCTGATAATGATATTGATGTTAGTAGTGATGGCTGATGAATGTGCCGACTTTAGTAGTGATGAATGATTGTGGTGCTGACATTACTAGTAGTGCGCCGATAATGATGCTGACCTTAGTAGTAATGGCTGATGATGATGCTGATGTTAGTAGTGATGGTTGATGGTGAAGCTGACGTTGGTATTAATGGCTGATAGTGATGCTGATGATGCTGACGTTAGTAGTGATGCCTGATAATCATGCTGACGTAAGCAGTGATGGCTGATGGTGATGCTGACTTTAATAGTAATGGCTTATAGTGACGCTGACTTTAGTAGTGGTGGCTGATGATGATAACGTTTGTAGTGATTGCTGATGACAGTGCCGAGTTTAGTAGTGATGGTAATCTTAGTAGTGATGGCTGATAATGATGCTGATGTTTGTAGTGATAGCTGATGATTATGCTATGTTAGTAATGATGGCTGATGGTGATGCTGACGTTATTAGTGATGGCTAATTGATATATTGACGTTAGTAGTGAGGGCCGATGGTGATGCTGACGTTGATAGTGATGGCAGATATTGATTCTGACGTAAGTAGTGATGGCTGATGATGATATTGATTCTATAGTTATTTTTGATGATAGTGCCGACTTCAGTAGTGATGAATGATAGTGATGCTGAAGTTAGTAGTTATGGCGGATAATGATGCTGACGTTATTAGTGATGGTTTATGTTGATGCTGATCTAAATAGTGATGGTTCATGATGATGTTGACTCTAGTAGTGTTGACTGATGGTGATGCCGACGTTAGAAGTGATGATGCTAATGTTAGTAGTATTGGCTGATAATCATGCTGATGTTAGTAGTGATGGCTGATAATGATGCTGACGTTAGTATTGATGGCTGATGATGCTCATCTTAGTAGTAATGGCTGATGGTGATGCTGACGTTAGAATTGATGGTTTATGATGATGCTGACGTTAGTAATGATGGCTGATGATGATACTGACGTCAGTAGTGATGGCAGATGATGATGCTGACGTTAGAAGTGATGGTTGATAATGATGTTTACTTCAGGAGTGATGGCTGATGATGCCGACTTTAGTAGTGATGGTGATGCTGTCGTTAGTAGCAATGGCTTATGATGATATTGACGTTAGTAGTGATGGCTGATGATGGTACCGACATTAGTAGTGATGGATGATAGTTATGCTGATGTTAGTAGTGATGGCTGATAATGATGCTGACGTTATTAGTGATGGCTGATGATGATGCTGATCTTAGTAGCGATGGCTAATGGTGATGCTGACATTAGTGATGGTTTGTGATGACTGAAGTTAGTAATGATGGCTATTAGTTATGCTGACGTTAGTAGAGATGGCTGTTGGTGATGCTGACGTTTGTATTGATTGTTGGTGATGATGGTGAAGTTAGTAATGATGGCTTATAGGGATGCAGGCATTAGTAATGATGACTGATGATGGTGTCGACTTTTGTAGTGATGGACAACACTGATGATGACGTTAATAGTGATGGCTGGTGATGATTCTGACGTTAGTGATGACAGATGATTCTGAAGTGTGATGGCTGATGGTGATGCTGCCACTAGTGTTGTTGGCTGGTGATGATGCTGAAGTTAGAAGTGATGGCTGGTCATGATGCTGAAGGTAATAGTGATGGCTGATAATCATACTGATGTCAGTAGTGATGGCTGACGGTATTGGTGACGTTATGCGTGGTGGCTGATTATGACGTTAGTAGTGATTGATGATGGTTATGCTGACGTTAACAGTAATGGCTGATGATGTAGCCGACTTTTTTAGCGGTGGATGATAGTGATATTGACGTTAGTAGTAATGGCTGGTGATGATGCTGACTTTAGTAGCGATTGCTGATGGTCATACTGATATTAGTAGTCATGGCTGATGATGATGCTGTGGTTAGGAGTGATGCTGTGTTTAGGAGTGATGCTGATGATGATGCTGACTTTTGCATTGATGGCTGATAATGATGCTGTCGCTAGTAATAATGGCTGATGGTGATGTTATCGTTGATAGTGATGGCTGATGATGATTATGCCGTTATCAGTTATAGTTGATGATGTTGCCGTTAGTAGTGATGGCTTATGGTGATTCTGATGGATGATGATTCTGATGTAATATTGATGGCTGATAATGATGTTGACATTAGTAGTGATGGCTGATAATGATGCTAACGTTAGCAGTGATGATCAATGATGATGCTGGTGTTAGTAGTGATGGCTGATAATGATGCTGACGCTAGTAGTGATGGTTGATGAAGAAGCCGAGTTTAGTAGTGATGGATGGTGATGATTCTGACGTTAGTAGTAATGGCTGGTGATGAGGCTGACGTTAGTAGTGATGGATGTTGGCCATGCTGGCATTATTAATGATGGCTGATGATGATGATGACGTTAATAGTGATGGCTGATGTAGTGATGCTGACATTTGTATTTATGGTTGATGGTGATGTTGACTTTAGTAGCGATATCTGATGTTGATGCCTACGTTATTAGTGGTAGCTGGTTATGCTGACATTAGTAGTGTTGACTGATGGTGATGCTGTCGATCATATTAATGGTTGATGATAATGTTGACGTTGTTAGTAGTGATGGTGATGCTGACGTTAGTGGTAAAAGCTGATGATGATGTTTGACGTTAGTAGTGATGGTTGATGGTGATGACGCTAATAGTGATATCTGATAATGCTGACGTTAGTAGCGATAGCTTATGATGAGGCTGACGGCGGTAATGATGGCTGATGCTGATGTTAGTAGTGATGGCTGATAATGATGCCGACTTTAGTAGTTATGGATAATGGTGATGCTGATGTTAGTAGTGATGGCTGATGATGAAGCTGACGTTGGTAATGATGGCTGATGATGATGCTGCAGACTTTAGTAATGATATCTGATGATGGAACGCTAGTAGTGATGGCTTATGATGGTGTTGACGTTAATAATGATGGCTGATAATTAATTCTGACATAACATGTGATGGCCGATGATGATGCTGACGTTAGTAGTGGTGGCTGATAATGATGTTGATGATATTAGTGATGGTTGATGATGATGCCGTCATTAGTTGTGATGGTGATGCGGACATTAGTAATGAAGGCTGATGATGTTGACATTAATAGTGATTGTTAATAATGTTGCCGTATTCAGTGGTGATGGATGATTGTGATGCTGACGTTAGTACTGATGGCTGATAATGATGATGACGTTTGTAGTGATGGCTGATGATAATGCTGATGTTAGTAGTGATGGCTGAGGGTGATGCTGACGTTAGCAGTGATGGCTGATGGTGATGCTGTCGATAGTAGTGATGGCCGATGGTTATGGTGACGTTTGTAATGATGGCTGATGGTGATGCTGACATTAGAGGTGATGGCTGATGATGATGTTGACGCTAATAGTGATGGCTGATGATGGTGCCGATTTTAGTAGTGATGGATGACAGTGATTCTTATGTTAATAGTGATGGCTGATAATGATGCTGACGTTATTAGTGATGGCTGATAATCATACTGATGTCCGTATGATGGCTGATGATAGTGCTGACTTGCAGTAGTGGTGGCTGATAATGTTTTTGACGTTAGTAGTGATTAGTTATGGTGATGCGAACGTTAGCAGCAATGGCTGATGATATAGCCGACTTTAGTAGAGGTGAATAATAGTGATGATGACGTTAGTAATGATGGCTGGTGATGATGCTGACGTTAGTAGCGATAGCTGATGGTCGTACTGATGCGACTAGTGATGGCTGATGATGATGCTGATGTTAAGAGTGATGGCTGATGACTGATAATGATGTCGTTAGTAATAATAGCTGTCGTTAGTAATGGTGGCTGATGATGATGTTGACGTTAGTTATGGCTAATGATGATGTTGCCGTTAGTAGTGATGGCTTATGGTGATGCTGACGTTAGTAATGATAGCTGATAAATATGCTGACGTTAGTAGTGATGACTGATGATGATGCTATCTTTAGCAATGATGGTTGATGATGATACTGGCGGTAGTAGTGATGGCTGATAATGATGTAGACGCTGTTAGTGATGGATGATGAAGGAGCCGACTTTAGTAGTGTTGGATGATGATGATGCTGACGTTAGTGGTGATGGCAGATGATGATGCTAACGTTATTAGTGATGACATGGTCATGCTGACGTTAGTATTGATGGATGTTGGCCATGCTGGCATTATTAATGATGGCTGATGATGATGTTGACGTTAATAGTGATGGCTGATGTAGTGATGCTGACATTTGTATTTATGGTTGATGGTGATGTTGACTTTAGTAGTGATATCTGATGTTGATGCCTACGTTATTAGTGGTAGCTGGTTATGCTGACGCTAGTAGTGTTGGCTGATGGTGATGCTGTCGATCATATTAATGGTTGATGATAATGTTGACGTTGTTAGTAGTGATGGTGATGCTGACGTTAGTGGTAAAAGCTGATGATGATGTTTGACGTTAGTAGTGATGGGTGATGGTGATGTTGACGCTAATAGTGATACCTGATAATGCTGACGTTAGTAGCGATAGCTTATGATGAGGCTGACGGTGGTAATGATGGCTGATGCTAACGTTAGTAGTGATGGCTGATAATGATGCCGACTTTAGTAGTTATGGATAATGGTGATGCTGACGTTAATTGTGATGGCTGATAATGATGCCGACTTTAGTAGTTTTGGATAATGGTGATGCTGATGTTAGTAGTGATGGCTGATGATGAAGCTGACGTTGGTAATGATGGCTGATGATGATGCTGCAGACTTTAGTAATGATATCTGATGATGGAACGCTAGTAGTGATGGCTTATGATGGTGTTGACGTTAGTAATGATGGCTGATAATTAATACTGACATAACATGTGATGGCTGATGATGATGCTGACGTTAGTAGTGGCGGCTGATAATGATGTTGATGATATTAGTGATGGTTGATGATGATGCCGTCATTAGTTGTGATAGTGATGCGGACATTAGTAACGAAGGCTGATGATGTTGACATGAATAGTGATTGTTAATAATGTTGCCGTATTTAGTGGTGATGGATGATAGTGATGCTGACGTTAGTACTGATGGCTGATAATGATGATGACGTTTGTAGTGATGGCTGATGATAATGCTGATGTTAGTAGTGATGGCTGAGGGTGATGCTGACGTTAGCAGTGATGGCTGATGGTGATGCTGTCTATAGTAGTGATGGCCGATGGTTATGGTGACGTTTGTAATGATGGCTGATGGTGATGCTGACATTAGAAGTGATGGCTGATGATGATGTTGACGCTACTAGTGATGGCTGATGATGGTGCCGATTTTAGTAGTGATGGATGACAGTGATTCTTATGTTAATAGTGATGGCTGATAATGATGCTGACGTTATTAGTGATGGCTGATAATCATACTGATGTCCGTATGATGGCTGATGATAGTGCTGACTTGCAGTAGTGGTGGCTGATAATGTTTTTGACGTTAGTAGTGATTAGTTATGGTGATGCGAACGTTAGCAGCAATGGCTGATGATATAGTCGACTTTAGTAGTGGTGAATAATAGTGATGATGACGTTAGTAATGATGGCTGGTGATGATGCTGACGTTAGTAGCGATAGCTGATGGTCGTACTGATGCGACTAGTGATGGCTGATGATGATGCTGATGTTAAGAGTGATGGCTGATGACTGATAATGATGTCGTTAGTAATAATAGCTGTCGTTAGTAGTGGTGGCTGATGATGATGTTGACGTTAGTTATGGCTAATGATGATGTTGCCGTTAGTAGTGATGGCTTATGGTGATGCTGACGTTAGTAGTGATAGCTGATAAAGATGCTGACGTTAGTAGTGATGACTGATGATGATGCTAACTTTAGCAGTGATGGTTGATGATGATACTGGCGGTAGTAGTGATGGCTGATAATGATGTAGACGCTGTTAGTGATGGCTGACGTTAGTAGTAATGGCTGATGGTGACTGTCGATAGTATTGATGGCTGATGATAGTGTTGACGTTGTTAGTTATGGCTGATGATGATGTTTGACATTAGTAGTGATGGCTGATGGTGATGCTGACGTTAATAGTGATGCCTGATATGATGCTGACGTTAGTAGTGATGGTTGATGATGATGCTGACGTCAGTAATGATGGCTGATAATGACGCTGACGTTAGTAGTGATGGCTGATGATGATGCTGACGCTAGTTGAATTTTCTGATGATGCTGACTTTAGTAATGATGGCTGATGATGATGACGCTGACCTTCGTACTGATGGCTGATGATGCTGGCGCTAGTCTTAATGGCTGATGATGAGGCTGACTTGAGTAATGAAGGCTGATGATGACGCTGACGTTAGAAGTGTTGGCTGATGATGGTATTGATGTTAGTAGTCATGGCTGATAGTGCTATTGACATTAGGAATGATGGCTGATGATTGTGCCGTCTTTAGTAGTGATGAATGATAGTGATGCTGACGTTACTAATGATGCGCCGATGATTATGCTGACGTTAGTAGTATTGGCTGATGATGATGCTGATGTTAGTAGTGATGGTTGATAGTGAAGCTGACGTTGGCAATGATGGCTGATATTGATGCTGACGTTAGATATGACGGCTGATGATGGTGCTGACGTTAGTAGTTATGCCTGATAATCATGCTAACGTACGTAGTGATGGCTTTTGGTGATGGTGACTTTAGTAGTGATGGCTTATGGTGATGCTGACGTTAGTAGTGGTGCCTGATGTTGATAACTTTTGTAGTGACTGCTGATGATAGTGCCTAGTTTAATAGTGATGGATGATAGTGATGCTAACCTTAGTAGTGATGGCCGATAATGATACTGATGTTAGTAGTGATAACTGATGATTATGTTGATTTTGATAGTGATGGCTGATGGTGATGCTGACGTTAGTAGTGATGGCTGATCGTTATGTTCAAGTTAGTAGTGATGGCCGATGGTGATGCTGACGTTAACAGTGACGGCTGATGGTGATTCTGACGTTAGTCGTGATGGCTGTTGGTGATTCTGACGTTAGTAGTGATGGCTGATAATGATTGTGATTTTAGTAGTGATTGCTGATGATAGTGCCGATGGATGATAGTGATGCTGAAGTTAGTAGTGATGGCTAATAATGATGACGTTAGTAGTGATAGCTGATGATGATGCTGATCTTGATAGTGATGGCTGATGATGATGTTGACTCTAGTAGTGTTGACTGATAGTGATGCCGATGTTAGAAGTGATGATGCTAACGTTAGTAGTATTGGCTGATAATCATGCTGATGTTAGTAGTGATGGCTGATAATGATGCTGACGTTAGTAGTGATGGCTAATAATGATGCTCATCTTAGTAGTGATGGCTGATGGTGATGCTGACGTTAGAATTGATGGTTTGTGATGATGCTGACGTTAGTAATGATGGCTGATGATGATACTGACGTTAGTAGTGATGGCAGATGATGATGCTAATGTTAGTATTGATGCCTGATAATGATGTTAACTTCAGTAGTGATGGCTAATGATTCCGACTTCAGTAGTGATGGTGATGCTAACGTTAGTAGCAATGGCTGATGATGATGATGTTGACGTCAGTAGTGGCTGAGGTTGGTACCGACTTTAGAAGTGATGGATGATAGTGTTGCTGATATTAGTAGAGATGGCTGATAATGATGCTGATGTTACCAGTGATGGCTGATGATGATGCTGATCTTTGTAGTGATGGCTGATGGTGATGCTGAGGTTAGAGGTGATGGTTTGTGATGATGCTGACGTTAGAAGTGATGGCTGATAATCATGTTGACATTAGTAGAGATGGCTGATGGTGATGCTGACGTTAGTATTGATGGTTGGTGATGATGCTGACGTTAGTAGTGATGGCTTATGGTGATGCAGACATTAGACATTAGTAGTGATGCCTGGTGACGGTTTATGTTAGTAGAGATGAATGATGGTGATGATGACGTTAATAGTGATGATTGATGATGATGTCTACCTTTGTAGTGATGGATGATAATGATGATGACGTTAGTAGTGATGGCTGATAAAGATGCTGACGTAAGAAGTGATGGCTGATGATGATGCTGACGTTAATAGAGATGGATGATGATGATTCTGAATAGTGATGGCTGATGGTGATGGTGAAGCTGAAATTAAAAGTGATGGCTAGTCAAGATGCTGACGTTAATAGTCATGGTTGATAGTAATTCTGATATCAGTAGTGATTGCTGATGGTAAAGTTGACGTTAGTAGTGGTGGCTGATGATGTTGTTGGCATTAGTAGTGATTGATGATGGTGATGCTGACGTTAACGGTAATGGCTGATGATATAGCCGACTTTTGTAGTGGTGGATGATAGTGATGCAGACGTTAGTAGTGATGGCTGGTGATTATGCTTATGTTAGTATCGATTGCTGATGGTCATGCTGATATAAGTAGTCATGGCTGATGATGCTGCTGATGTTAGAGAGTGATGGCTGATGATGATGCTGACGTTTGCAGTGATGGCTGATAATGATGCTGTCGTTAGTAATAATGGCTGATGGTGATGCTGTCGTGAGTAGTGATGGCTGATGATGATGTTGACGTTGTTAGTTATGGCTGATGATGATGTTGCCGTTAGTAGTGATGGTTGATGGTGATGCTGACGTTAATAGTGATGGCTGGTAATGATGCTGACGTTTGTAGTGATGGCTGATAATGATATTAACGTTAGCAATAATGGTTAATGATGATGCTGGCGTTAGTATTGATGGCTGATAATGAAGTTGACGCTAGTATTGATGGCTAATGGAGCCGATTTTAGTATTGATGGATGATGATTCTGTCGTTAGTAGTGATGGCTAGTGATGATGCTCACCTTAGTAGTAATGGCTGATGGTCATGCTGACATTAATAGCGATGGCTGATGATGATGCTATCGTTAGTAGTGATGGCTGATGATAAATGCTGACGGTAGCAGTGATGGCTGATAATGATGCTGACGTTAGTAATAATGGCTGATGATGATGCTGACTTAAGTAGTGATGGATGATGGTGATGCTGACATTTGTAGTGATGGTTGATGGTGATGCTGACTTTAGTAGTGATGTTTGATGATGATGCTTACGTTAGTAGTGTTATTTGGTTATACTGACGTTAGTAGAGATGGGTGATTGTGATGCTGTCGATCGTATTAATGGCTGATGATAATGTTGACGTTGTTCGTTATGGATGATGATGACGTTTGACGTTAGTATTGATGGCTGATGGTGCTGCTGACGTTAACAGTGATGGCTGATAACGATACTGACGTTAGGAGTGATGGTTTATGATGATGCTAACGTCAGAAATGTTGGCTGGTAATGAAGCTAACATTAGTAGTGATGGTTGATGAAGATGCTGACGCTAGTAATGATGGCTGATGATACTAACTTTAGTAATGATGGCTGATGATGATGACGTTAGTACTGATGGCTAATGATGATGCTGACACTAGTCGTAATGGCTGATGATGAGGCTGACGTTAGTAATGATGGCTGATGATGATGCTGTCGTTAGTAAGGATGGCTGATGATGATACTGACGTTTGTAGTGATGGCTGATGATGATGCTGACGATAGTAGTGATGGCTAATAATGAAGATGTTAGTAATGATGTTTGATGGTGATGCCGTCGTTATTAGTGATGGTGATGCTGAAGTTAGTGGTGAAAGCTGATGATGTTAACGCTAGTAGTGATGGATAATGATGGTGCCGACTTTAATGATGTTGACGTTGTTAGTTATAGCTGATAGTGAAGTTACCGTTACTAGTGATGGATGGTAGTGATGCTGACTTTAGTTTTGGTGGCTGTTGATGATGCTGACGTTAGTAGTGATGGCTGATGATGAAGCTGATGTTAGTAGTGATGGCTGATGGTGATGCTGACGTTAGAAGTGATGGTTTATGATGATGCGGATGTTAGTAGTGATGGCTTATAATCATGCTAACGTAAGGCGTGATGACTGATTATGATACTGATGTTAGCAGTGATGGCTGCTGAGGATTATGACGTTAGTAGCGATGGCTTAGGGTGATGCTAAAATCAATGATGTTGCCTGATGATGATGTTTACGTTAATAGTGATGGATGATGGAGATGCTGACGCTGATAGTGATGACTAATAAAGGTTCCGACTTTTGTAGTGATGGATGATAGTGATGATGACGTTAGTAGTGATGGCAGATAATGATGCTGACGTTCGGAGGGATGGCTGATGATGATGCTGATGTTAGTAATGATGGCTGATGGTGATGCTGACATTAGAAGTGATGGCTGATGATGATGTTGACGTTAATACTGATGGCTGATGATGGTGCCAACTTTACTAGTGACGGATGACAGTTATTAGTTATGGCTGATAATGATGCTGACGTTATTAATGATGGCTGATGATGATTCTGAATAGTGCTGGCTGATGGTGATGCTGACACTAGTGGTGTTGGCTGATAGTGATGCTGATCTTAGAAGTGATGACTGGTCATGATGCTGACGTTAGTAGTGATGGCTGATAATTATAATGATGTCAGTAGTGATGGCTGATGGTAATGCTGACCTTAGTAGTGGTGGCTAATTATGTTGTTGACGTTATTAGTGATTAATGATGGTGATGCTGACGTTAGCAGTAATGGCTGATGATATAGCCGACTTTAGTAGTAATGGATGATAGTGATGCTGACGTTAATGATGATGGCTGGTGATGATGCTGACGTTAGTATCGACAGCTGATAGTCGTACTAATACTACTAGTGATGGCTGATGATGATGCTGATGTTAAGAGTAATGGCTGATGATGATGATGCTGACTTTTGCGGTGATGACTGATCATGATGCTGTCGTTAGTAATAATAGCTGATGGTGATGCTGTCGTTACTAGTAATGGCTGATGATGATGTTGACTTTGTTAGTTATGGCTGATGATGATGTTGACTTTGTTAGTTATGGCTGATGATGATGTTGACTTTGTTAGTTATGGCTGATTATGTTGACTTTGTTAGTTATGGCTGATGATGATGTTGACTTTGTTAGTTATGGCTGATGATGATGCTGACTCTTAGTTATGGCTGATGATGATGTTGCCGTTAGTAGTGATGGCTGATGGTGATGTTGCCGTTAGTAGTGATGGCTGATAATGATGCTGACGTTAGTAGTGATGGCTGATGATGAAGCTGATGTTAGTTGTGATGGCTGATGGTGATGCTGACGTTAGAAGTGATGGTTTATGATGATACGGAAGTTAGTAGTGATGGCTTATAATCATGCTAACATTAGGCGTGATGACTGATGGTGATACTGACGTTAGCAGTGATGGCTGGTGAGGATTCTGACGTTAGTAGCGATGGCTTAGGGTGATGCTAAAATCAATAATATTGCCTGATGATGATGTTTACGTTAATAGTGATGTATGATGGTGATGCTGACGTTGATAGTGATGACTAATAAAAGTTCCAACTTTTGTAGTGATGGATGATAGTGATGATGACGTTAGTAGTGATGGCAGATAATGATGCTGACGTTCGGAGGGATGGCTGATGATGATGCTGATGTTTGTAATGATGGCTGATGGTGATGCTGACATTAGAAGTGATGGCTGATGATGATGTTGACGTTAATACTGATGGCTGATGATGGTGCCAACTTTACTAGTGACGGATGACAGTTATTAGTTATGGCTGATAATGATGCTGACGTTATTAATGATGGCTGATGATGATTCTGAATAGTGCTGGCTGATGGTGATGCTGACACTAGTGGTGTTGGCTGATAGTGGTGTGAAGTTAGAAGTGATGACTGGTCTTGATGCTGACGTTAATAGTGATGGCTGATAATTATAATAATGTCAGCAGTGATGGCTGATGGTAATGCTGACCTTAGTAGTGGTGGCTAATTATGTTGTTGACGTTATTAGTGATTAATGATGGTGATGCTGACGTTAGCAGTAATGGCTGATGATATAGCCGACTATAGTAGTAATGGATGATAGTGATGCTGACATTAATGATGATGGCTGGTGGATGCTGACTTTAGTATTGATGAATGATGGTGATGCTGACGTTAGTAGTGATGGCTGTTGATGGTGACGACTTCAGTAATGATGTCTGATAATGATGTTGACGTTAGTAGTGATGGCTGGTTATGATGCTGACGTTAGTAGTGATGGCTGATGGTTATTCTGACATTAGTAGTGATTGTTGATGATGATGCTGACGTTAGTAGTGATGGCTTGATGATGATCCCATCTTTACTCGTGATGGATGATGGTGGTTCTGACGTTAGTCGTGATGGCTGATGATGATTCTGACGTTAGTGGTGATGGCTGATGAAGATGCTGACGTTAGTAATGATATCTGATGATGATGCTGACGTTCGTAGTGATGGATAATGATGCTGACGCAAGAGGTTATGGCTGATGGTGATTCTGACGTTAGTAGTGATGTCTGATGATTAGGTTGACGTCAGTATTGACTGCTGATAATGACGCTGACGTTAGTAGTGATGGCTTGATGATGATGCCGACTTTAGTAGTAATGGATGATGGTGATGCTGACGGTAGTAGTGATGGAGGATGATGTTGACGCTAGTAGTGATGGCTGATAATGATGCTGACCTTTGTAATTATGTCTGATGATGTCTCTGACGTTAGTAGTGATGGCTGATGATGTATCCGACGTTAGTTATGATGGATGATGATGCTGACGTTAGTAGTTATGGCTGATAATGATGCTGACGATAGTAGTAATGGGTTGATGATGATGCCGACTTTAGTAGTGTTAGAGGATGGTACTGGTGACCTTAATAGTGATGGATGATGATGATGCTGACGCTAGTAGTCAAGGTTGATGATGATGCTGTCGTTAGAAATGATGGCTGATGATGATGCTGACGTTAGTAGTGATGGCTGATAATGATGCCGTCATTAGTAGTGATGCATGATGGTGATGTGACGTTAGTAGTGATGACTGATGATGCTTACGTTAGTGTTGATGGCTGAGGGTGATGCCGACTTTAGTAGTGATGGCTGATGATGATGCTGACATTAGTAGTTATGGCTGTTGATGATTCTGACTTTAGTAGTGATGGATGATGATGATGCTGACACTAGTAGTCAAGGTTGATGATGATGCTGTCGTTAGAAATGATGGCTGATGATGATGCTGACGTTAGTAGTGATGGCTGATAATGATGCCGTCATTAGTAGTGATGCATGATGGTGATGCTGACGTTAGTAGTGATGACTGATGATGATGCTTACGTTAGTGTTGATGGCTGAGGGTGATGCCGACTTTAGCAGTGATGGCTGATGTTGATGCTGACATTAGTAGTTATGGCTGTTGATGATTCTGACTTTAGTAGTGATGGCCGATGATGACGCTGACAGTAGTATTCATTTCTGATGATGATGCTAACGTTAATATGGATGGCAAATGATGATAATTACGTTAGTAGTGATGGCTGATAATGATGCTAACGTTATTGGTGATAGCTTGATGATGATGCTGACTGTAGTAGTGATGGATGATTCTGATGCTGACGTTACTAGTGATGGCTGATGGTAATTCTGACGCTAGTAGTGATGGATGATTATGATGCTGACGTTTGTAATGATGGTTGATGATGTTGCTGATGTTGATAGTGATTGCGGATGATGCTGACGTTTGTATGATGGCTGATGATGATGCGGACGTTATAAGCGATGGCTGATAATGATGATGACTTTAGTAGTGATGGATTGATGATGATGACTTTAGTAGTGATGGATTGACGATGATGCCAACTTTATTAGTGATGGATGACAGTGGTGCTGAAGTTATTAGTGATGGCTGATGGTGATGCTGACGTTAGTAGTGTTAGCTGATGATGATGATGACGTCAGTAATGATGGCAGATGATGATTGTGAAATTCGTAATGATTGATGATGATGATGCTGACGCTAGTAGGGATGGCTGATGGTGATTCTGACGTTAGTACTGATGGCTGATGATGATGCTGACGTTAGTAATGATGGCTGATAATGATACTGAGATTTGTAGCGATGGATGATGATGCTGACTTTAATAGTGATAGCTGATAGTTATTCTGACGGTAGTAGTGATGTTGGATGATGATGTAGACGTTAGTAGTGAATGCTGATAATGATGCTGACGTTAGTATTGATGGCTTGATGATGATGCTGACTTTAGTAGTGATGGGTGATGGTGATGCTGACGGTAGCAATGATGGCTGATGATGATGCTGACATTAGTAGTTATAGCTAATAATGATGCTGACGTTATTGGTGATGGCTTGATGATGCCGACTTTAGTAGTGATGGAGGATGGTACTGCTGACGTAATTAGTGATGTCTGATGATGATGCTGACAGTAGTAATGACTGATGATATCTACGTTGGTAATATTGGCTGATAATGATGCTGACGTTAGTATTGATGGCTGATGATAATGCCGACTTTAGTATTGATGCATGATGGTGATCTTGACGTTAGTAGTGATAGCTAATGATGACGCTTACGTTAGTATTGATGGCTGATGGTGATGCCGACTTTAGTAGAGATGGATGATGATGCTGACGTTAGTAGTGATAGCTCATGATGATGCCGACTGTAGTATCGATGGATGATGGTGATGCTGACGTTACTGGCATGGCTGATGATGATGTTGACGCTAGTAGCCATGGATTATGATGATGCTGATGTAAGTAGTGATGGCTGATGGTGATGCTAACGTTGATAGTGATAGTTGATAATGATGCTGACGTTAGTAGTGATGGCTGTTAACGAAGGTGACGCTCGTAGTGATTGCTGGTGATGATGCTGACATTAGAAGTGATGGCTGATGATGATGCTGACGTTAGTATTTATAGCTGATAATGAAGCTGACGTTAGCAATGATGGTTTGATGATGATGCCGACTATAGTTGTGATGGGGGATGGTACTGCTGACGTTATTAGTGATGGTTGATGATAATGGTGACAGTAGTTGTCATGGCTGATGATAATGGTGACAGTAGTTGTCATGGCTGATGATGATGCCTACGTTAGTAATGATGGCTGATGATGATGCTGACGTTAGTATTGATGGCTGATGGTGATGTCGACTTAAGTAGTCATGGATGATGGTGATGCTGACGTTTGTAGTGATGGCTGAGGATGATGCCAACTGTAGTATCGATGGATGATGGTGATGCTGACGTTACTAGTGATGGGTGATGATGATGCCGACTGTAGTAGAGATGGATGATGATGATGCTGACGTTAGTAGTGATAGCTCATGATGATGCCGACTGTAGTATCGGTGGATGATGGTGATGCTGACGTTACTGGCATGGCTGATGATGATGTTGACGCTAGTAGCCATGGCTTATGATGATGCTGATGTTAGTAGCGATGGCTGATGGTGATGCTGACGTTGATAGTGATAGTTGATAATGATACTGACGTTAGTAGTGATGGCTGTTGATGATGGTGACGCTCATAGTGATTGCTGGTGATGATGCTGACATTAGAAGTGATAGCTGATGATGATGCTGACGTTAGTAGTTATGGCTGATAATGATGCTGACATTAGTAGTGATGGTTTAATGATGATGCCAACTTTAAAAATGATGGGGGATGGTACTGCTAACGTTATTAGTGATGGCTGATGATAATGGTGACAGTAGTTGTCATAGCTGATGATGATTCCTACTTTAGTAATGATGGCTGATGATGATGCTGACGTTAGTATTGATGGCTGATGATGATGTCCACTTTAGTATTGATGCATGATGGTGGTGCTGACGTTACTAGGGATGGCTGATGATGATGCTTACGTTAGTATTGATGGCTGATGGTGATGCCGACTTCAGTAGTCATGGATGATGGTGATGCTGACGTTAGTAGTGATGGCTGATGATGATGCCAACTGTTGTATCGATGGATGATAGTGATGCTAACGTTGATAGTGATGGGTGTTGATGAATCTGACGCTAGTAGTCATGGTTCATGATGATGCTGTTGTTAGTAGTGATGGCTGATGGTGATGCTGATGTTGATTGTGATAGTTGATAATGATGCTGACGTTAGTAGTGATGGCTTGATGATGATGCTGACTTTAGGAGTGATGGATGATGGTGATGTTGACGTTAGTTGTGTTGGATGATGATGATGTTAACGCTAGGAGTGATGGCTGATGATGACGCTGACGCTAGTAGTCATGGTTGGTGGTGATGCTGACGTTAGATGGCAGATGATGATAATGACGTTAGTAGTGATGGTTGATTATGATGCTGTCATTAGTGTTGATGGCTTGATGATGATGCTGACTTTAGTAGTGATGGCTGATGGTGATGTGACGTTAGTATTGATGGCTGTTGATGGTTCTGACGCTAGTAGTGATGGCTGATGATGATGCTGACGTTTGTAATAATGGTTGATGATGTTGCTGACTTTAGTAGGGATTGTTGATGATGATGCTGACGTTAGTCTTGATGAATGTTGATGATGATGCTGACGTTGTAAGCGATGGCTGATAATGATGCTGACTTTAGTAGTGATGGCTTGATGATGATGCCAACTTTACGAGTGATGGATGATGGTGGTGCTGACATTAGTAGTGATGGCTGACGATGATGCTGATGTTACTAGTGATGGCTAATGATGATGATGACTTTAGTAATGATGGATGCTGATGATACTGACATTCGTAGTGATACTAGTGATGGCTGATGGTAATTCTGACATTAGTATTGATGGCTGGTGATGGTGCTGACGTTTTTAGTGATGGCTGGTAATGAGGCTGACGTTACTAGTGATGGCTTGATGATGATGCCGACTTTAGTAGTGATGGATGATGGTGATGCTGACGTTAGTAGTGATGGATAATGTTGATGTTGACGCTAATAGTGATAGTTGATGATGATGCTGACGTTTGTAATGATGTCTGATGATGTTTCTGACGTAAGTAGTGATGGCTGATGATATTGCTGACGTTAGTAATGATGACTGATGATGATGCTGACGTTAGTAGTGATGGCTGATAATGGTGCTGACGTTAGAATAGTGATGGCTTGATGATGATGCCAAATTTAGTAGTGATGGATGATGGTGCTGCTGACGATAGTAGTGATGGCTGATAATGATGCTGACGCTGTTAGTTATGGTTGATGATGATGCTGACGTTAGTAATTATGGCTGATGATATATCTGACGTTAATAGTGATGGCTGATGATGATGCTGATTTTAGTACTGATGGATGATGGTGATGTCGACGTAGATAGTGATGGCTAATGATGATGCTTACCTTAGAAGTGATCGCTTAGGTGATGTTGACTTTAGTAGTGATGGATGATGGTGATGCTGACGTTAGTAGTGATGGCTTATGATGATGATGCTGACGCTAGCAGTCATGGCAGATGATGCTACTGACGTTAGTAATGATGGCTGATGATGCTTCTGACGTAAGTAGTGATGGCCGATGATGATGCCGACTTTAGTATTGATGGATGATGATGCTGACGTTAGTTGTGATGGCTGATGATGATGCTGACGCTAGTAGTCATGGCTGATGATGATGCTGACGTTAGTAATGATGGTTGATGATGATTGTGGCGTTAGTAGTAATGGCTGATGATGATGCCGACTTTAGTATTGATGGATGATGATGCTGCTGACGTTAATAGTGATAGCTGATAATGATGCTGACGCCAGTAGTGATGGCTTGATGATGATGCCAACTTTACGAGTGATGGATGATGGTGGTGCTGACATTAGTAGTGATGGCTGACGATGATGCTGACGTTACTAGTGATGGCTGATGATGATGCTGACTCTAGTAATGATGGCTGCTGGTGATGCTGACGTTCGTAGTGATAGATGATGATGATGATGCTAACAATACTAGTGATGGCTGATGGTAATTGAGACGTTAGTAGTGATAGCTGATGATGATGCTGACGTTTTTAGTGATGGCTGGTAATGATGCTGACGTTAGTAGTGATGGCTTGATGATGATGCCGACTTTAGTAGTGATGGATGATGGTGATGCTGACGTTAGTAGTGATGGATAATGTTGATGTTGACGCTAGTAGTGATGGCTGATGATTATGCTGACGTTTGTAAAGATGTCTGATGATGTTTCTGACGTAAGTAGTGATGGCTGATGATGTTGCTGACGTTAGTAGTGATGTCTGATGATGATGCTGACGTTAGTAGTGATGGCTGATAATGATGCTGACGTTAGTAGTGATGGCTTGATGATGATGCCAAATTTAGTAGTGATGGTGCTGCTGACGTTAGTAGTGATGGCTGATGATGATGCTGACGCCAGTAGTTATGGTTGATGATGATGTTAACGTTAGTAATTAAGGCTGATGATATATCTGACGTTAATAGTGATGGCTGATGATGATGCTAACTTTAGTACTGATGGATGATGGTGATGTTGACGTAAATAGTGATGGTTAATGATGATGCTTACCTTAGAAGTGATCGCTTAGGTGATGCTGACGTTAGTAGTGATGGCTTATGATGATGCTGACGCTAGTAGTCATGGCAGATGATGCTACTGACGTTAGTAATGATGGCTGATGATGCTGCTGCCGTAAGTAGTGATGGCTGATGATGATGCCGACTTTAGTATTGATGGATGATGATGCTGACGTTAGTTGTGATGGCTGATGATGATGCTGACGCTAGTAGTCATGGCTGATGATGATGCTGACGTTAGTAATGATGGTTGATGATGATGGTGACGTTAGTAATAATGGCTGATGATGATGCCGACTTTAGTATTGATGGATGATGATGCTGCTGACGTTAATAGTGATGGCTGATGATGATGCTGACGCTAGTAGTCATGGCTGATGATGATGTTGACGTTAGTAATGATGGATAATGATGATGCTGACGTTAGTAGTGATGGCTGATGATGATGCTTATGTTAGTAGTGATGGCCGATTGTGATGCTAACGTTATTAGTGATGGTTGATAATGATGATGCTGACGCTAGTTGCCATGGCTGATGATGGTGCTGACGTTAGTAATGATAGCTGATGATGATGCTGACGTTAGTAGAGGTTTGATTCTTATCAAGAACACAGTAACTTAACGTTTAGTGACTTGTTTCATATTCTCAATATCGCACCTCCACCTTCACCCTCTGCATCCACGATTGTTCCCGGGACTGAGCTGAACTCTATTATCCCAGTAGTGACGTAATGATGACCCACAGTGACAACACAATCATCTACAGATAGTCTGAGGTCATAACTATTTTAGGTAAAGCTAGGAGTATTGGAGGCCTGAACCATAATATTGACCACTGCAATAAGCCTCAGAGAAAATGCCATAAACCATATTTCCCATCCACTCCTTCACTGAGGTCTTCCGTGAGCACTCACAGAAAACAGCTAAAAACTGTTCCTCAAACTTCTTTCATCGCGACCTAGTTTGATTTTATGTATTACCTAAATCAGGACCTTGTCTGTTGTACCTTACTCCCTCCTGTATGAAAACATTTTGCTAATATATATATATATATATTTTTTTTTTTTTATATATATATATATATATATATATATATATATATATATATATATATATATATATATATATATATATATATATATATATATATATATATATGGACGATTTTTGCAGGGAAATAATGCAAATGAAAGGAGACGTATAAAAGAAAGAGGCAGGAGGTCAAGAGAAAGGTGCAAGAGGTGAAAAAGAGGGCATATGAGAGTTGGGGTGAGAGAGTATGATTAAATTTTAGGGAGAATAAAAAGATGTTCTTTGGAAGGAGGTAAATAAAGTGCGTAAGACAAGGGAATCAATACGAACTTTAGTGAAGGGGGCTAATGTGGAGATGATAACAAGTAGTGGTGATGTGAGGAAATGGGGTGAGTATATTGAAGGTTTGTTGAATGTGTTTAATAATCGAGTGGCAAATATCGGGTGTTTTGTTCGAGATGCCGTGCAAAGTGGATGGGTTAGGGAAAATGATTTGGTAAACAGGGAAGAGGTAGTAAAAGCTTTGCGGAACATGAATATATATATATATATATATATATATATATATATATATATATATATATATATATATATATATATATATATATATATATATATATATATATATATATATATATATTTAACTATCCCTGGGGATAGGGGAGAAAGAATACTTCCCACGTATTCCCTGCGTGTCGTAGAAGGCGACTGAAAGGGGAGGGAGCGGGTGGCTGGAAATCCTCCCCTCTCGTTTTTTTTTTGATTTTCCAAAAGAAGGAACAGAGAAGGGGGCCAGGTGAGGATATTCCCTCTAAGGCCCAGTCCTCTGTTCATAGTGCTACCTCGCTAATGCGGGAAATGGCGAATAGTACGAAAGAAAGATATATTTAACTATTTGCCATTTTCCGCGTTAGCGAGGTAGCGTTAAGAACAGAGGACTGGGCCTTTTTTGGAATATCCTCACCTGGCCCCACTCTGTTCCTTCTTTTGGAAAATTGAAAAAAAAACGACAGGGGAGGATTTCCAGCCCCCCGCTCCCTCCCCTTTTAGTCGTCTTCTACGACACGCAGGGAGTACGTGGGAAGTATTCTTAATCCCCTATCCCCAGGGATATATATATATATATATATATATGTATATATATATATATATATATATATATATATATATATATATATATATATATATATATATATATATATATATATATATATATATACATATATATATATATATATATATATATATATATATTTATTTATTTATTTTGCTTTGTCGCTGTCTCCCGCGTTTGCGAGGTAGCGCAAGGAAACAGACGAAAGAAATGGCCCAACCCACCCCCATACACAATGTATATACATACACGTCCACACACGCAAATATAAATACCTATACATCTCAATGTACACATATATATACACACACAGACACATACATATATACCCATGCACACAATTCACACTGTCTGACTTTATTCATTCCCATCGCCACCTCGCCACACATGGAATACCATCCCCCTCCCCCCTCATGTGTGCGAGGTAGCACTAGGAAAAGACAACAAAGGCCCCATTGGTTCACACTCAGTCTTTAGCTGTCATGCAATAATGCCCGAAACCACAGCTCCCTTTCCACATCCAGGCCCCACACAACTTTCCATTGTTTACCCCAGACGCTTCACATGCCCTGATTCAATCCACTGACAGCACGTCAACCCCGGTATACCACATCGATCCAATTCACTCTATTCCTTGCCCTCCTTTCACCCTCCTGCATGTTCAGGCCCCGATCACACAAAATCTTTTTCACTCCATCTTTCCACCTCCAATTTGGTCTCCCACTTCTCCTCGTTCCCTCCACCTCCGACATATATATCCTCTTGGTCAATCTTTCCTCACTCTTTCTCTCCATGTGCCCAAACCATTTCAAAACACCCTCTTCTGCTCTTTCAACCACGTTCTTTTTATTTCCACACATCTCTCTTACCCTTATATTACTTACTCGATCAAACCACCTCACACCACACATTGTCCTCAAACATCTCATTTCCCACACATCCACCCTCCTGCGCATAACTTTATCCATAGCCCACGCCTCGCAACCATACAACATTGTTGGAACCACTATTCCTTCAAACATACCCATTTTTGCTTTCCGAGATAATGTTCTCGACTTCCACACAATCTTCAAGGCTCCCAGGATTTTCGCTCCCTCCCCCACCCTATGATCCACTTCCGCTTCCATGGTTCCATCCGCTGCCAGATCCACTCCCAGATATCTAAAGCACTTTACTTCCTCCAGTTTTTCTCCATTCAAACTTACCTCCCAATTCACTTGACCCTCAACCCTACTGTACCAAATAACCTTGCTCTTATTCACATTTACTCTTAACTTTCCTCTTTCACACACTTTACCAAACTCAGTCACCAACTTCTGCAGTTTCTCACATGAATCAGCCACCAGCGCTGTATCATCAGCGAACAACACTGACTCGCTTCCCAAGCTCTCTCATCCCCAACAGACTTCATACTTGCCCCTCTTTCCAAAACTCTTGCATTCACCTCCCTAACAACCCCATCCATAAACAAATTAAACAACCATGGAGACATCACACACCCCTGCCGCAAACCTACATTCACTGAGAACCAATCACTTTCCTCTCTTCCTACACGTACACATGCCTTACATCCTCGATAAAAACTTTTCACTGCTTCTAACAACTTGCCTCCCACACCATATATTCTTAATACCTTCCTCAGAGCATCTCTATCAACTCTATCAAATGCCTTCTCCAGATCCATAAATGCTACATACAAATCCATTTGCTTTTCTAAGTATTTCTCACATACATTCTTCAAAGCAAACACCTGATCCACACATCCTCTACCACTTCTGAAACCACACTGCTCTTCCCCAATCTGATGCCCTGTACATGCCTTCACCCTCTCAATCAATACCCTCCCATATAATTTACCTGGAATACTCAACAAACTTAGACCTCTGTAATTTGAGCACTCACTCTTATCCCCTTTGCCTTTGTACAATGGCATTATGCACGCATTCCGCCAATCCTCAGGCACCTCACCATGAGTCATACATACATTAAATAACCTTACCAACCAGTCAACAATATAGTCACCCCCTTTTTTAATACATTCCACTGCAATACCATCCAAACCTGCTGCCTTGCTGGCTTTCATCTTCCGCAAAGCTTTTACTACCTCTTCTCTGTTTACCAAATCATTTTCCCTAACCCTCTCACTTTGCACACCACCTCGACCAAAACACCCTATATCTGCCACTCTATCATCAAACACATTCAACAAACCTTCAAAGTACTCACTCCATCTCCTTCTCACATCACCACTACTTGTTATCACCTCTCCATTTGCGCCCTTCACTGAAGTTCCCATTTGCTCCCTTGTTTTACGCACTTTATTTACCTCCTTCCAGAACATCTTTTTATTCTCCCTAAAATTTGATAATACTTTCTCACCCCAACTCTCATTTGCCCTCTTTTTCACCTCTTGCACCTTTCTCTTGACCTCCTGTCTCTTTCTTTTATACATCTCCCACTCAATTGCATTGTTTCCCATGCAAAAATCGTCCAAATGCCTCTCTCTTCTCTTTCACTTATAATCTTACTTCTTCATCCCACACTCACTACCCTTTCTAATCAACCCACCTCCCACTCTTCTCATGCCACAAGCATCTTTTGCGCAATCCATCACTGATTCCCTAAATACATCCCATTCCTCCCCCACTCCCCTTACTTCCGTTGTTCTCACCTTTTTCCATTCTGTACTCAGTCTCTCCTGGTACTTCCTCACACAAGTCTCCTTCCCAAGCTCACTTACTCTCACGACCCTCTTCATCCCAACATTCACTCTTCTTTTCTGAAAACCCATACAAATCTTCACCTTAGCCTCCACAAGATAATGATCAGACATCCCTCCAGTTGCACCTCTCAGCACATTAACATCCAAAAGTCTCTCTTTCGCGCGCCTGTCAATTAACACGTAATCCAATAACGCTCTCTGGCCATCTCTCCTACTTACCTACGTATACTTATGTATATCTCGCTTTTTAAACCAGGTATTACCAATCACCAGTCCTTTTTCAGCACATAAATCTACAAGCTCTTTACCATTTCCATTTACAACACTGAACACCCCATGCATACCAATTATTCTCTCAACTGCCACATTACTTACCTTTGCATTCAAATCACCCATCACTATAACCCGGTCTTGTGCATCAAAACCACTAACACACTCATTCAGCTGCTCCCAAAACACTTGCCTCTCATGATCTTTCTTCTGATGCGAAGGTGCATATGCACCAATAATCACCCATCTCTCTCCATCAACTTTCAGTTTTACCCATATTAATCGAGAATTTACTTTCTTACATTCTATCACATACTCCCACAACTCCTGTTTCAGGAGTATTGCTACTCCTTCCCTTGCTCTTGTCCTGTCACTAACCCCTGACTTTATTCCCAAGACATTCCCAAACCACTCTTCCCCTTTACCCTTGAGCTTCGTTTCACTCAGAGCCAAAACGTCCAGGTTCCTTTCCTCAAACATACTACCTATATATATATATATATATATATATATATATATATATATATATATATATATATATATATATATATATATATATATATATATATATATTTATATATATATATATATATATATATATATATATATATATATATATATATATATATATATATATATATATATATATATATATATATATATATATATATTCCTATGAGTCCCCGTGGACTCATAGGAATATCTTGATCACGCGCAAAATTGTGATCCTTTCCAATATATATATATATATATATATATATATATATATATATATATATATATCTTTTTCTTTCTTTTAAACTATTCCCCATTTCCCGCGTTAGCGAGGTAGCGTTAAGAACAGAGGACTGGGCCTTTTTTGGAATATCCTCACCTGGCCCCCTTTGTTCCTTCTTTTGGAAAATTAAAATTAAAAAAAACCGAGAGGGGAGGATTTCCAGCCCCCCGCTCAGTCCCCTTTTAGTCGCCTTCTACGACACGCAGGGAATACGTGGGAAGTATTCTTAATCCCCTATCCCCAGGATATATATATATGTATATATATATATATATATATATATATATATATATATATATATATATATATATATATATATATTTATATTTATATTTATATTTATATTTATATTCATATATATATATCCCTGGGGATAGGGGAGAAAGAATACTTCCCACGTATTCCCTGCGTGTCGTAGAAGGCGACTAAAAGGGGAGGGGGCGGGGGGCTGGAAATCCTCCCCTCTCGTTTTCTTTTTTTTTTAATTTTCCAAAAGAAGGAACAGAGAATTCGGCCAGGTGAGGGTATTCCCTCAAAGGCCCAGTCAGCTGTTCTTAACGCTACCTCGCTAATGCGGGAAATGGCGAATAGTTTGAAAGAAAAGAAAAGATATATATATATATATATATATATATATATATATATATATATATATATATATATATATATATATATATATATATGTATATATATATATATATTATCCCTGGGGATAGGGGAGAAAGAATACTTCCCACGTGTTCCCTGCGTGTCGTAGAAGGCGACTAAAAGGGGAGGGAGCGGGGGGCTGGAAATCCTCCCCTCTCATCATTTTTTTTTTTTTTTTAATTTTCCAAAAGAAGGAACAGAGAAGGGGCCCAGGTGAGGATATTCCCTCAAAGGCCCAGTCCTCTGTTCTTAACGCTACCTCGCTAACGCGGGAAATGGCAAATATTTTGAAAAAAAAAAAAATATATATATATATATAAATATATATATATAGATATATATATATATATATATGCATATATATATATATATATATATATATATATATATATATATATATATATATATATATATATATATATACATATATATATATATATATATATATGTATATATATATATATATATATATATATATATATATATATATATATATATATATATATATATATATATATATATATTCCAATTAGTCCACGGGGATAATGAAATACGATAAGTTCCCAAGTGCCCTTTCGTGTAATAATCACATCATCAGGGGAGACACAAGAGAGAAATATAAGTCAGTTGATATACATCGAAGAGACGAAGCTAGGACGCCATTTGGTAAACATGTGATTGTCCAAGACATGCAACGTGCGTTAATAAAATTATCATTTTACAAATTTTATCAACAATAAAGTTATCTAATTTGTATAGTCCATAACTAATATTAAGATTATGATTATTTGTGCATTTAATGATAGAAGATTCAATGATATTTCTCGTGGTAATTGAGTTGGAGTTAATAACTGAGATGGCATTACTCCAGTCAATACAATGATCATAGTTTTAATTTGATTAAACAAGGCATTTGATTCTTGTCCCGTTCTTATACTATATTCATGTTGCTTAAGTCTAACAGTAATATCTTTACCAGTCTGCCCAACATAAAATTTATCACAATTTCCACATGGCACTTTATAGATGCATCCGAGAGAATTTTTTGGTGAATTCCTGATTAAGACATTCTTTACAGTATTATTGCTGGTGAAGGTAACATTTACATTAAAGGATTTAAGCAACATGGGAAGTAAAGTGAAATTATTATTAGAAGGGAGAACTAAGAGATTCTTGGCGTCAATGGGAGGTTTGGGCTCAATTTTATAACATTATTTCTTTGCTAACCTAAGGGATTTATCAATGAAAGATCTAGGGTACTTTAACTTAGATCCAATAGAATATATCTTCTCAAACTCATCATCAATAAACTTTGGACTGCAAATACGTAATGCCCTAAGGAACATAGATAGAAATGATGATAATTTAACTCTCTCATGTTGAGATGAGTAATAATGGATATATGAGCATACATTGGTAAGTTTTCTGTATATGCTAAACTTAATCTTGTTTCCCTGCCTATGGATCATGCAGTCTAAAAATGGTAACATACCATTATTTTCATTTTCTACGGTAAATTTTATGGAAGGTACTAAATTGTTATGTAAGGGGAGAAATATTTGTAAATTTTCATTTGTTGGCCAAACACAAAGAACATCATCTACATACCTAAACCAAATTGCGTTAAAAGATAAGATATCCTTTAGTAATTATGTTTCAAAAAATTCCATATAAAGATTACTAACAGAGGAAAAAGGGTTACCCATTGCCATACCAAATTCTTAAGCATAATAATCTCCAGTGAATTGAAATACACACTCTTTTATACACAATTTTATCAATTCAATGAAAGAAGACTTTGAAACAGGTAAATGAATATCATTAAGACATCAAATAAATATTCTAAAAGGTCATCAACTGGAACTTTAGTGAAAAGTGAGGAAACATCAAAGCTAACTAGTTTGAAATCAAAATCAACATTGATGATGTTTAGCTTGTTGACTAAATCTACATTGTTCATGATGTTAGAATTTGATACCTTACCCACTAAAGGGCTTAATAAAGAAAGTAACCATTTTGACAAATATGTGATGGAGCCTACTGAACTCACTATAGATCTTGCTGGAAGACCTACAATTTACTCTTCGACTTCTCCTCTGATACATATATCCTCTTTGTCAGTCTTTCCTCACTCATTTTCTCCATGTGACCAAACCATTTCCATACACCCTCTTCTGCTCTTTCAACCGCGCTCTTTTTATTCCCACACATCTCTTTTACCCTTTCATTACTTACTCGATCAAGCCAACTCAGACCACATATTATCCACAAACATCTCATTTCCAACACATCCACCCTCCTCCGCACAACCCATTCTATCGCCCATGCCTCAGCAACCACATAAGATTGTTGGAACTACTATTCCTTCAAACGTACCCATTTTTCCTCTCTCAGATAACGTTCTCGCCTTCCACACATTCTTCAACGTTCCCAGAACCTTTGCACCCTCCCCCAACCTGTGACTCACTTCTGCTTCCATGGTTCCATCCGCTGCCAAATGCACTCCCAGATATGTAAAACACTTCACTTCCTCCATTTTCTCTCCATTCAAACTTACCTCCTAATTGATTTGTTCCACAATCCTAGTGAACCTAACAACCTTGCTTATATATATATATATATATATATATATATATATATATATATATATATATATATATATATATATATATATATATATATATATATATATATATATATATATATATATATATATATATATATATATATATATATATATATATATATATATATATATATATATATATATATATATATATATATATATATATATATATATATATATATATATATATATATATATATATATATATATATATATATATATATATATATATATATATATATATATATATATATATATATATATATATTATATATATATATATATATATATATATATATATATATATATATATATATATATATATTTTTTTTTTTTTTTGCTTTGTCGCTGTCTCCCGCGTTTGCGAGGTAGCGCAAGGAAACAGACGAAAGAAATGGCCCAACCCCCCCCATACACATGTATATACATACGTCCACACACGCAAATATACATACCTACACAGCTTTCCAGGGTTTACCCCAGCCGCTTCACATGCCCTGATTCAATCCACTGACAGCACGTCAACCCCGGTATACCACATCGATCCAATTCACTCTATTTCATGCCCTCCTTTCACCCTCCTGCATGTTCAGGCCCCGATCACACAAAATCTTTTTCACTCCATCTTTCCACCTCCAATTTGGTCTCCCACTTCTCGTTCCCTCCACCTCCGACACATATATCCTCTTGGTCAATCTTTCCTCACTCATTCTCTCCATGTGCCCAAACCATTTCAAAACACCCTCTTCTGCTCTCTCAACCACGCTCTTTCTATTTCCACACATCTCTCTTACCCTTACGTTACTTGCTCGATCAAACCACCTCACACCACACATTGTCCTCAAACATCTCATTTCCAGCACATCCATCCTCCTGCGCACAACTCTATCCATAGCCCACGCCTCGCAACCATACAACATTGTTGGAACCACTATTCCTTCAAACATACCCATTTTTGCTTTCCGAGATAATGTTCTCGACTTCCACACATTCTTCAAGGCTCCCAGAATTTTCGCCCCCTCCCCCACCCTATGATCCACTTCCGCTTCCATGGTTCCATCCGCTGCCAGATCCACTCCCAGATATCTAAAACACTTTACTTCCTCCAGTTTTTCTCCATTCAAACTTACCTCCCAATTCACTTGACCCTCAACCCTACTGTACCTAATTACCTTGCTCTTATTCACATTTACTCTTAACTTTCTTCTTTCACACACTTTAACAAACTCAGTCACCAGCTTCTGCAGTTTCTCACATGAATGAGCCACCAGCGCTGTATCATCAGCGAACAACAACTGACTCACTTCCCAAGCTCTCTCATCCTCAACAGACTTCATACTTGCCCCTCTTTCCAAAACTCTTGCATTCACCTCCCTAACAACCCCATCCATAAACAAATTAACAACCATGGAGACATCACACACCCCTGCCCCAAACCTACTTTCACTGAGAACCAATCACTTTCTTCTCTTCCGACGCGTACACATGCCTTACATCCTCGATAAAAACTTTTCACTGCTTCTAACAACTTGCCTCCCACACCATATATTCTTAATACCTTCCACAGAGCATCTCTATCAACTCTATCATATGCCTTCTCCAGATCCATAAATGCTACATACAAATCCATTTGCTTTTCGAAGTATTTCTCACATACATTCTTCAAAGCAAACACCTGATCCACACATCCTCTACCACTTCTGAAACCACACTGCTCTTCCCCAATCTGATGCTCTGTACATGACTTCACCCTCTCAATCAATACCCTCCCATATAATTTACCAGGAATACTCAACAAACTTATACCTCTGTAATTTGAGCACTCACTCTTATCCCCTTTGCCTTTGTACAATGGCACTATGCACGCATTCCGCCAATCCTCAGCCACCTCACCATGAGTCATACATATATTAAATAACCTTACCAACCAGTCAATAATACAGTCACCTTCTTTTTTTTATAAATTCCACTGCAATACCATCCAAACCTGCTGCCTTGCCGGCTTTCATCTTCTGCAAAGCTTTTACTACCTCTTCTCTGTTTACCAAATCATTTTCCCTAACCCTCTAACTTTGCACACCACCTCGACCAAAACACCCTATATCTGCCACTCTATCATCAAACACATTCAACAAACCTTCAAAATACTCACTCCATCTCCTTCTCACATCACCACTACTTGTTATCACCTCCCCATTTGCGCCCTTCACTGAAGTTCCCATTTGCTCCCTTGTCTTACGCACTTTATTTACCTCCTTCCAGAACATCTTTTTATTCTCCCTAAAATTTAATGATACTCTCTCACCCCAACTCTCATTTGCCCTCTTCTTCACCTATTGCATATATATATATATATATATATATATATATATATATATATATATATATATATATATATATATATATATATATATATATATATATATATATACATATATATATATATATATATATATATATATATATATATATATATATATATATATATATATATATATATATATATATATTTATATATATATATACGAATAAAGTGTATATAAACGCGCACCTTCATAGAACATACAAATTTTGCGCGTGATCAAGATATTCCTATGAGTCCACGGGGAAAATGAAACACGAAAAGTTCCCAAGTGCACTTTCGTGTAATAATCACATCATCAGGGGAGACACAAGAGAGAAATATAACAGTCAGTTGATGTACATCGAAGAGACGAAGCTAGGACGCCATTTGGTAAACATGTGATTGTCCAGAACATATATATATATATATATATATGTATATATATATATATATATTTTTTTGTCGCTGTCTCCCGCGTTTGCGAGGTAGCGCAAGGAAACAGACGAAAGAAATGGCCCAACCCACCCCCATACACATGTATATACATACGTCCACACACGCAAATATACATACCTACACAGCTTTCCATGGTTTACCCCAGACGCTTCACATGCTTCAATCCACTGACAGCACGTCAACCCCGGTACCCACATCGCTCCAATTCACTCTATTCCTTGCCCTCCTTTCACCCTCCTGCATGTGCAGGCCCCGATCACACAAAATCTTTTTCACTCCATCTTTCCACCTCCAATTTGGTCTCCCTCTTCTCGTTCCCTCCACCTCCGACACATATATCCTCTTGGTCAATCTTTCCTCACTCATTCTCTCCATGTGCCCAAACCATTTCAAAACACCCTCTTCTGCTCTCTCAACCACGCTCTTTTTATTTCCACACATCTATCTTACCCTTACGTTACTTACTCGATCAAACCACCTCACACCACACATTGTCCTCAAACATCTCATTTCCAGCACATCCATCCTCCTGCGCACAACTCTATCCATAGCCCACGCCTCGCAACCATACAACATTGTTGGAACCACTATTCCTTCAAACATACCCATTTTTGCTTTCCGAGATAATGTTCTCGACTTCCACACATTCTTCAAGGCTCCCAGGATTTTCGCCCCCTCCCCCACCCTATGATCCACTTCCGCTTGCATGGTTCCATCCGCTGCCAGATCCACTCCCAGATATCTAAAACACTTCACTTCCTTCAGTTTTTCTCCATTCAAACTCACCTCCCAATTGACTTGACCCTCAACCCTACTGTACCTAATAACCTTGCTCTTATTCACATTTACTCTTAACTTTCTTCTTTCACACACTTTACCAAACTCAGTCACCAGCTTCTGCAGTTTCTCAACTGAATCAGACACCAGCGCTGTATCATCAGCGAACAACAACTGACTCACTTCCCAAGCTCTCTCATCCCCAACAGACTTCATACTTGCCCCTCTTTCCAAAACTCTTGCATTCACCTCCCTAACAACCCCATCCATAAACAAATTAAACAACCATGGAGACATCACACACCCCTGCCGCAAACCTACATTCACTGAGAACCAATCACTTTCCTCTCTTCCTACACGTAGACATGCCTTACATCCTCGATAAAAACTTTTCACTGCTTTTAACAACTTGCCTCCCACACCATATATTCTTAATACCTTCTACAGAGCATCTCTATCAACTCTATCATATGCCTTCTCCAGATCCATAAATGCTACATACAAATCCATTTGCTTTTCTAAGTATTTCTCACATACATTCTTCAAAGCAAACACCTGATCCACACATTCTCTACCACTTCTGAAACCACACTGCTCTTCCCCAATCTGATGCTCTGTACATGCCTTCACCCTCTCAATCAATTCCCTCCCATATAATTTACCAGGAATACTCAACAAACTTATACCTCTGTAATTTGAGCACTCACTCTTATCCCCTTTGCCTTTGTACAATGGCACTATGCACGCATTCCGCCAATCCTCAGGCACCTCACCGTAAGTCATACATACATACATATATATATATATATATATATATATATATATATATATATATATATATATATATATATATATATATCTTTCTTTCAAACTATTCACCATTTCCCGCGTTAGCGAGGTAGCGTTAAGAACAGAGGACTGGGCCTTTGAGGGAATATCCTCACCTGGCCCCCTTCTCTGTTCCTTCTTTTGGAAAATTAAAAAAAAAATTGATGTGAGGGGAGGATTTCCAGCCCCCCCGCTCCCTCCCCTTTTAGTCGCCATCTACGACACGCAGGGAACACGTTGGAAGTATTCTTTCTCCCCTATCCCCAGGGATATATATATATATATATATATATATGACTGAGTTTGGTAAAGTGTGTGGAAGAAGAAAGTTAAGAGTAAATGTGAATAAGAGCAAGGTTATTAGGTACAGTAGGGGTGAGGGTCAAGTCAATTGGGAGGTGAGTTTGAATGGAGAAAAACTGGAGGAAGTGAAGTGTTTTAGATATCTGGGAGTGGATCTGTCAGCGGATGGAACCATGGAAGCGGAAGTGGATCATAGGGTGGGGGAGGGGGCGAAAGTTTTGGGAGCCTTGAAAAATGTGTGGAAGTCGAGAACATTATCTCGGAAAGCAAAAATGGGTATGTTTGAAGGAATAGTGGTTCCAACAATGTTGTATGGTTGCGAGGCGTGGGCTATGGATAGAGATGTGCGCAGGAGGATGGATGTGCTGGAAATGAGATGTTTGAGGACAATGTGTGGTGTGAGGTGGTTTGAGCGAGTGAGTAACGTAAGGGTAAGAGAGATGTGTGGAAATAAAAAGAGCGTGGTTGAGAGAGCAGAAGAGGGTGTTTTGAAATGGTTTGGGCACATGGAGAGAATGAGTGAGGAGAGATTGACCAAGAGGATATATGTGTCGGAGGTGGAGGGAACGAGGAGAAGAGGGAGACCAAATTGGAGGTGGAAAGATGGAGTGAAAAAGATTTTGTGTGATCGGGGCCTGAACATGCAGGAGGGTGATAGGAGGGCAAGGAATAGAGTGAATTGGAGCGATGTGGTATACAGGGGTTGACGTGCTGTCAGTGGATTGAATCAAGGCATGTGAAGCGTCTGGGGTAAACCATGGAAAGCTGTGTAGGTATGTATATTTGCGTGTGTGGACGTATGTACATGTGTATGGGGGGGGGGGTTGGGCCATTTCTTTCGTCTGTTTCCTTGCGCTACCTCGCAAACGCGGGAGACAGCGACAAAGTATAAAAAAAAAAAAAATATATATATATATATATATATATATATATATATATATATATATATATATATATATATTATACTTTGTCATTGTCTGCAGCATTAGCAACGTAGCGCAAGGAAACAGACGAAAGAATGGCCCAACCCACCCCAATATACATGTATATACATACACGTCCACACACGCATATATACATACCTATACATCTCAACGTATACATATATATACACACAGACATATACATATATACACAGGTACATAATTCATCCTTCCTGCCCTTATTCATTCTCGTCGCCACCCCGCCACACATGAAATGACAACCCCCTCCCCCCGCATGTACAGAAGGTAGCACTAGGAAAAGACAGCAAAGGCCACATTCTTTCACACTCAATCTCTAGCTGTAATGTATAATGCACCAAAACCACAGCTCCATTTCTACATCCAGGCCCCATAGAACTTTCCATGGTTTACCCCAGACTCTTCACATGCTCTGGTTCAATCCATTAACAGCACGTCGACCCCGGTATACCACATCCTTCCAACTCACTCTATTTCTTGCACGCCATTCACCCTCCTGCATGTGCAGGCCCCGATCATTAAAAATCCTTTTCACTCCATCTTTCCTTCTCCAATTTGGTCTCCCACTTCTCCTCGTTCCCTCCACCTCTGACACATATCATCTTTGTCAATCTTTCCTCACTCATTCTCTCCATGTGACCAAACCATTTCAAAACACCCTCTTCTGCTCTCTCAACTTCACTCTTTTTATTACAATACATCTCTCTTACCCTTTCATTACTTACTCGATCAAACCACCTCACACAACATATTGTCCTCAAACATCTCATTTCCCACACATCCACCCTCCTCCGCACAACTCATATAGCCCACGCCTCACAACCATATAACATTGTCGGAAACACTATTCCTTCCAATATACCCATTTCTGCTTTCCGAGATAACGTTCTCGCCTTCCACACATTTTTCAACGCACCTAGAACTTTCGCCCCCTCCCCCACCCTATGACTCACTTCCGATTCCATGGTTCCATCCGCTGCCAAATCCTCTCCCAGATGTCTTAAACACTTCACTTCCTCCAGTTTTTCTCCATTCAAACTTACCTTCCAATTGACTTGTCTCTCAACTCTACTGTACCTAATAACCTTGCTCTTATTCACATTTACTCTCAACTTTCTTCTTTCACTCGTTTTTCCAAACTCAGTCACCAGTTTCTGTAGTTTCTCACACGAATCAGCCACCAGCGCTGTATCATCAGCGAACAACAACTGACTCACTTCCCAAGTTCTCTCATCCACAACAGACTGCATACTTGCCCCTCTCTCCAAGACTCTTGCATTCACCTCCCTAACAATCCCATCCATAAACAAATTAAACAACCATGGAGACATCACGCACCCCTGCCGCAAACCGACATTCACTGAGAACCAATTACTTTCCTGTCTTCTTACTCGTGCACATGCCTTACATCCTCGATAAAAACTTTTCACTGCTTCTAACAACTTGCCTCCCACACCATATATTCTTAATACCTTCCACAGAGCATCTTTATGCACTCTATAATATTCCCTCTCCAGATTCATAAATGCTACATACAAATCCATTTGCTTTTCTAAGTATTTCTCACATACATTCTTCGGAGCAAACACCTGATCCACACATCCTCTACCACTTCTGAAACTACACTGCTCTTCCCCAATCTGACGCTCTGTACATGCCTTCACCCTCTCAATCAATACCCTCCCATATAATTTACCAGGAATACTCAACAGACTTATACCTCTGTAATCTGAGCACTCACCTTTATCCCCTTTGCCTTTGTACAATGGCACTATGCAAGCATTCCGCCAATCCTCAGGCAACTCACCATGAGTCATACATATATTAAATAACCTTACCAACTAGTCAACAACATAGTCACCACCTTTTTTTAATAAATTCCACTGCAATACCATCCAAACCCGCTGCCTTGCCGGCTTTCATCTTCCGCAAAGCTTTTACTACCTCTTCTCTGTTTACAAAATTATTCTTCCTAACCCTCTCACTTTGCACACCACCTCGACCAAAACATCCTATATCTGCCACTCTATCATCAAACACATTCAACAAACCTTCAAAATACTCACTCCATCTCCTCACATCATCACTACTTGTTATCACCTCCCCATTAGCCCCCTTCACTGATGTTCCCATTTGTTTCCTTGTCTTACGCACTTTATTTACCTCCTTCCAAAACATCTTTTTATTCTCCCTAAAATTCAATGATACTCTCTCACCCCAACTCTCATTTGCCCTCTTTTTCTGTTCTTGCACCTTTCTCTTGACCTCCTGCCTGTTTCTCTTATACATCTCCCAGTTATTTGCATTATTTCCCTGTAAAAATCGTCCTAATCCCGCTCTCTCCTCTTTCACTAATAATCATCTTCATCCCACCACTCACTACGCTTTCTAATCTGCCCACCTCCCACGCTTCTCATGCCACAAGCATCTTTTGCGCAATACAGCACTACTTTCCTAAGTACACCCCATTCCTCCCCCACTCCCCTTACGTTCTTTGTTCTCACCTTTTTTCCATTCTGTACTCAGTCTCTCCTGGTACTTCCTCACACAAGTCTCCTTCCCAAGCTCACTTACTCTCACCAATTTCTTTACCCCAACATTCTCTTTTTTTTTTCTGAAAACCTCTACAAATCTTCACCTTCGCCTCCACAAGATAATGATCAGACATCCCTCCAGATTTACCTCTCAGCACATTAACATCCAAAAGTCTCTCTTTCACGCGCCTGTCAATTAACACATAATGCAATAACGCTCTCTGTCCTTCTCTTCTACTTACATGCGTATACTTATGTATATATCTCTTTTTAAACCAGGTATTCCCAATCATCAGTCCTTTTTCAGCGCACAAATCTATAACCTCTTCACCATTTCCATTTACAGCACTGAACACCCCATGTATACCAATTATTCCCTCATCTGCCACCTCTCACTACAACCCGATCACGTGCATCAAAACTACTAACACACTTACTCAGCTGCTGCCAAAACACTTGCCTCTCATGATCTTTCTTCTCATGCCCAGGTGCATATGCATCAATAATAACCCATCTCCATCCACTTTCAGTTTTACCCATATTAATCTGGAGTTTAATTTATTACACTCTATCACATACTCCCACCACTCTTGTTTCAGGAGTAGTGCTACTCCTTCCCTTGATCTTGTTCTCTCACTAACCCCTGACTTTACTCCCAAGACATTCCCAAACCACTCTTCACCTTTACCCTCGAGCTTCGTTTCACTCAGAGCCAAAACATCCAGGTTCCTTTCCTCAAACATACTACCTATCTCTCTTTTTTTCTCATCCTACATCCACACACATTTAGACACCCCAATCTGAGTCTTCGAGGAGGATGAGCACTCCCCGCGTGACTCCTTCTTCTGTTTCCCCTTTTAGAAAGTTGAAATACAAGGAGGGGAGGGTTTCCAGCCCCCCACTCCCGTCCCATTTATTCACCTTCTATGACACGTGAGGAATGCATGGGAAGTATTCTTTCTTCCCTATCCCCAGGGATAGGGTTTGGATGGTATTGCAGTGGAATTTATTAAAAAAGAGGGTGACTGTATTGTTGACTGGTTGGTAAGGTTATTTAATGTATGTATGACTCATGGTGAGGTGCCTGAGGATTGGCGGAATGCTTGCATAGTGCCATTGTACAAAGGCAAAGGGGATAAAAGTGAGTGCTCAGATTACAGAGGTACAAATTTGTTGAGAATTCCTGGGAAATTATATGGGAGGGTATTGATTGAGAGGGTGAAGGCATGTACAGAGCATCAGATTGGGGAAGAGCAGTGTGGTTTCAGAAGTGGTAGAGGATGTGTGGATTAGATGTTTGCTTTGAAGAATGTATGTGGGAAATACATAGAAAAGCAAATGGATTTGTATATAGCATTTATGGATCTGGAGAAGGCATATGATAGAGTTGATAGAGATGCTTTGTGGAAGGTATTAAGAATATATGGTGTGGGAGGCGTGTTGTTAGAAGCAGTGAAAAGTTTTTATTTAGGATGTAAGGCATGTGTACGTGTAGCAAGAGAGGAAAGCAATTGGTTCTCAGTGAATGTAGGTTTGCGGCAGGGGTGTGTGATGTCTCCATGGTTGTTTGATTTGTTTATGGATGGGGTTGTTAGGGAGGTGAATACAAGAGTTTTGGAAAGAGGGGCAAGTATGCAGTCTGTTGTGGATGAGAGCTTGGGAAGTGAGTCAGTTGTTGTTTGCTTATGATACACCGCTGTTGGCTGATTCGTGTGAGAAACTGCTGAAGCTGATGACTAAGTTTGGTAAAGAGTGTGAAAGAAGAAAGCTGAGAGTAAATTTGAGTAAGAGCAAGGTCATTAGGCTGAGTAGGGTTGAGGGACAAGTCAATTGCAAGGTAAGTTTGAATGTAGAAAAACTGGAGGAAGTGAAGTATTTTAGATATCTGGGAATGGATTTGGCTGCGAATGTAACCATGGAAGCGGAAGTGAATCATAGGGTGGTGGAGGGGGTGAAAGTTCTGGTAGCATTGAAGAATGTGTGGAAATCGAGAACATTATCTCGGAAAGCAAAAATTGGTATGTTTGAAGGAATAGTAGTTCCAACAATGTTATATGGTTGCGAGACGTGGGCTATATGAGTTGTGCGGAGGAGGGTGGATGTGTTGGAAATGAGATGTTTGAGGACAGTATGTTGTATGAGGTGGTTTGATCGAGTAAGTAATGCAAGGGGAAGAGAGATGTGTCGTAATGTAAAGAGTGTGGTTGAGAGAGCAGAAGAGGGTGTTTTGAAATGGTTTGGTCACATGGAGAGAATGAGTGAGGAAAGATTGACAAAGAGGATATATGTGTCAGAGGTGGAGGGAAGGAGAAGTGGGAGACCAAATTGGAGATGGGAAGATGAAGTGAAAAAGATTTTGAGTGATCGGGGCCTGAACATACAGGAGGGTGAAAGTCGTGCAAGGAATAGAGTGAATTGGAACGATGTGATATACCGGGGCCGACGTGCTGTCAATGGATTAAACCAGGGCATTTGAAGCGTGTGGGGTAAACCATGGAAAGTTCTGTGGGGCCTGGATGTGGAAAGGGAGCTATGGTTTCGGTGCATTATTACATGACAGCTAGAGACTGAGTGTCAACGAAAGTGGCCATTGTTGTCTTTCCCTAGGGCTACCTCATGTACATTTGGGGGGAGGGGGTTGTTATGTCATGTGTGGCGGGGTGGCGATGGGAATGAAGAAAGTCAGACAGTATGAATTATGCACATGTATATATATGTATATATATATATATATATATATATATATATATATATATATATATATATATATATATATATATATATATATATTTATATATATATATATATATATATATATATATATATATATATATATATATATATATATATATATATATATATATATATATATATATATATATAAATATGTATACGTTGAGATGTATTGTTATGTATATTTGCGTGTGTGGACGTGTATGTATATACGTGTGTGTGTGGGTGGGTTGGGCCATTCTTTCGTGTGTTTCTTTGCGCTACCTCGCTAACACGGGAGACAGCGACAAAGCAAAATAATAATGAAAATATATATATTTTCCCTGGGGATAGGAGAGAAAGAATACTTCTCACGAATTCCCCGCGTGTCGTAAAAGGCCTCTAAAGGTGACGGGAGCGGGGGCTAAAAACACTCCCCTCTTCGTATTTTAACTTTCTATAAGGGGAATTAGAAGGAGTCACGCGGGAAGTGCTCATCCTCCTCGAAGGCTCAGAGTGGGGTGTCTAAGTGTGTGTACACATAACCAAGATGAGAAAAAAGGAGAGATAGGTAGTATGTTTGAGTAAGGGAACCTGGATAGTCTGGCTCTGAGTGAAACGAAGCTCAAGAGTGGTTTGGGAATGTTTTGGGAGTTAGTGGTTGGTGAGAGGACAAGAGCAAAGGAAGGAGTAGCACTACTCCTGAAACAGGAGTGGTGTGAGTATAAGATAGAGTGTAAGAAAGTAAACTAGATTGATATAGGTAAAACTGAAAATGGATGGAGAGAGATGGTTGACTATTGATTCCTGGGTATGAGAAGAAAGATCATGAGAGGCAAGTATTTTGGGAGCAGCTGAGTGAGTGTGTTAGTAGTTTTGATGTGCGAGACAGGGTTATAGTGATGGGTGATTTGAATGCAGAGGTGAGTAATTTGACAGTCGAGGGAACAATTGGCGTACATGGGGTGTTCAGTGTTGGAGATGGGAATGGTGGAAAGCTTGTAGATTTCTGTGCTGAAAAAGGACTGGTGATTGGGAATACCTTGTTTAAAAAGAGAGATATACATAAGTATACGTATGTACGTAGGAGAGATGGCCAGAGAGCGTTATCGGATTGATAGGCACGTGAAAGAGAGACTTTTGGATGTTAATGTGCTGAGAGGTGCAACTGGAGGGATGTCTGACCATTATCTTGTGGAGGCGAAGGTGAAGATTTGTAGAGGTTTTCAGAAAAGTTGAAGTGAAGAGAGTGGTGAGAGTAAGTGAGCTTGGGAAGGAGGCTTGTGTGAGGATTAAATAGGAGAGACTGAGTACAGAATGTAAAAAGCTGAGACCAAAGGACGTGAGGGAGTGGGGGAGGAATGAGATGTATTTAGGTAAGCAGTGATGGATTGCGCAAAAGATGCTTGTGGTATGAGAAAGGTGGGAGGTGGGTAGATTAGAAAGGGTAGTGAGTGGTGGGATGAAGAAGTAAGACTGGTTGTGAAAGTGAAGAGAGAGGCATTTGAACGATTTTTGCAGGGAAATAGTTCAAATGCCTCGGAGATGTGTGAAAGAAAGAGGCACGTCAAGAGAAAGGTCCAAGAGGTGAAAAGGGGTAAATGAGAGTTGGGGTGAGAGAGTATCATTGAATTTTAGGGAGAATAAAGAGATGTTTTGGAAGGTGGCAAATAAAGTGCGCAAGACAAGAGAAGAAATGAGGAACATCGGTGAAGGGTGCTAATGGGGAGGTAATGATAAGTAATGGTGATGTGAGAAGGAGATGGAGTGAGTATTTTGAAGGTTTGTTGAATGTATTAGATGATAGAGTGGCAGATATAGTGTGTTTTGGTCTAGGTGGTGTGCGAAGTGAGAGGATCAGCGAGAATGGTTTGGTAAACAGAGAAGTGAAGGGTAGTGAAGGGTTTGCGGAAGATGAAAGCCGGCAAGACGGCGGGTTTGGATGGTATTGCAGTGGAATTCATAAAAAAAAGGGGGTGACTGTGCTGCTGACTGGTTGTTGAGGATATTCAATGTATGTATGGCTCATGGTGAAGTGCCTGAGGATTGGTGGAATGCATACATGGTGCCACTGTACAAAGGCAAAGGGGATAAAGGTGAGTGTTCAAATTACAGAGGTATACGTTTGCTGAGTATTCCTGGTAAATTATATGGGAGGGTATTGATTGAGAGGGTGAAAGCATGTACAAAGAATCAAATTGAAGAAGAGCCGTGTGGTTTCAGAAGTGGTAGAGGATGTGTGGATCAGGTGTTTGCTTTGAAGAATGCATATGAGAAAACTTAGAAAAACAAATGGATTTGTATGTAGCATATATGGATCTGGAGAAGGCATATGATAGAGTTAATAGAGATGCTCTGTGGAAGGTATTAAGAGTATATGGTGTGGGAAGCAAAATGCTAGAAGCAGTGAAAAGTTTCTATCGAGGATGCAAGGCATGTGTGCAAGTAGGAAGAGTGGAAAGTGATTGGTTCCCAGTGAATGTCGGTTTGCGGCAGGGGTGCTTGATGTCTCCATAGCTGTTTAATTCGTTTATTGATGGGGTTGTTAGGAAGGTAAATGCAAGAGTTTTGGAGCAAGGGGCAAGTATGCAGTCCGTTGTGGATGAGAGGGCTTGGGAAGTTAGTCAGCTATTGTTCGCTGATGATACAGCGCTGTTGGCTGAATCGGGTGAGAAACTGCACAAGCTGGTGACTGAGTTTGTTAAAGTGTGTGAAAGAAGAAAGCTGAGAGTAAATGTGAATAAGAGCAAGGTTATTAGGTACAGTGTGGTTGAGGGACAAGTCAATTGTGAGGTAAGTTTGAATGGAGAAAAACTAGAGGAAGTGAAGTGTTTTAGGTATCTGTGAGTGGATTTGGCAGCGGATGTTAACATTGAAGCGGAAGTGAGTCACTGGGTGGGGGAGGGAGCGAAGGTTTTATGAGCGTTGAAGAATGTGTGGAAGGCGAGAACATTATCTCGGAAAGCATGAATGGGTATGTTTGAAGGAATAGTGGTTCCAACAATGTCATACGGTTGTGAGGCGTGGGTTATAGATAGGGTTGTGCGGAGGAGGGTGGCTGTGTTGGAAATGAGGTGTTTGAGGACAATATGTGGTGGGAGGTGGTTTGATCGATTAAGTAATGAAAGGGTAAGAGAGATGTGTGATAAAAGAAAGAGTGTGGTTGAGAAAGCAGATGAGGGTGTATTGATATGGCTTGATCACATGGAGAGAATGAGTGAGGAAAGATTGACAAAGAGGATATATGTGTCAGAGGTGGAGGGAACGAGTTGAGGTGGGAGACCAAATTGGAGGTGGAAGGATGGAGTGGTAAAGATTTTGAGCGATCGGGGCCTGAACATGCAGGAGGGTAATAGGCGTGCAAGGAATAGAGTAAATTGGAATAATGTAGTATACCGGAGTCGATGTGCTGTCAATGGATTGAACTAGGGCGTGTGAAGTGTCTGGGGTAAACCATGGAAATTTGGGGGGGGCTTGGATGTGGAGAGGGGGCTGTGGTTTTAGTGCATTATACATGACAGCTAGAGACAGTGTATGAACGAATGTGGCCTTTGTTGTCTTTTGCTTGCGCTACCTCGCGCGCGTGCTGGGGAGGAAATACTAAGTACTCGAATACCCTTCGTCTCACAATGGTGAACAATAGTTGTTTCCTATTATACAGTCCCTTAGCCCAGCGGTTAGCATGCCTGCCTCTTGCACAAGGGGTTCCAGGTTCGATCCTGGCCGTTAGAGGTTTGTATGTTTTATGAAGGTGCGCGTTCATATACACTTTATTCGTATTCATATAACTCCACGTTGTACAGTTAGGTTCGGTAAAACGCTATCAGCTGGCTATGTGTTCTGTTCGGAAACAACCGATAGACCCAGTTGCTCACCTTTGTGAGACGAAGGGTATTCGAGTACTTAGTATTTCGAATAGTTGTTTCCAATTATACAGTCCCTTAGCCTAGCGGTTAGCATGCCTGCCTCTTGCACAAGGGGTCCCAGGTTCGATCCTGGCTGTTGGAGGTTTGTATGTTCTATGAAGGTGCGCGGTCATATACACTTTATTCGTATATATATATATATATATATATATATATATATATATATATATATATATATATATTTATATATATACATACATATTTCTATCCCTGGGGATAGGGTAGAAAGAATACTTCCCACACATTCCCCGCGTGTCGTAGAAGGCGACGAAAGGGGACGGGAGAGGGGGGCTAGAAACCCTCCTCTCGTGTATTTTAACTTTTTGAAAGGGGAAACAGAAGGAATCATGCGGGGAGTGCTCATCTACCTCGAAGGCTCAGATTGGGGTATCTAAAGGTGTGTGGAACGAATATTGTCTTCGTTGTCTTTTCGTAGCGCTACCTCGCACGCGCCCGGGGGATGCCATTTCATGTGTGGTGGGTGGCGACGAGAATGGATGAAGTCAGCAAGAATGAATATATACATGTGTATATATGTATATGTCTCTGTATGTATACGTTGAAATGTATGGGTATGTAAATATGCGTTTGTGGGCGTTTATTTATATGGATGTGCATGTGGGTGGGTTGGGCCATTCTTTCGTGTTTTCTTGCTCTACCTCGCTAATGCGGGAGTCAGCGGCAAAGTCTTATAAAATCAATATATATATATATATATATATATATATATATATATATATATATTTTTTTTTTTTTTATTATACTTTGTCGCTGTCTCCCGCGTTTGCGAGGTAGCGCAAGGAAACAGACGAAAGAAATGGCCCAACCCCCCCCCTACACATGTATATACATACGTCCACACACGCAAATATACATACCTACACAGCTTTCCAGGGTTTACCCCAGACGCTTCACATGCCTTGATTCAATCCACTGGCAGCACGTCAACCCCGGTATACCACATCGCTCCAATTCACTCTATTCCTTGCCCTCCTTTCACCCTCCTGCATGTTCAGGCCCCGATCACACAAAATCTTTTTCACTCCATCTTTCCACCTCCAATTTGGTCTCCCTCTTCTCCTCGTTCCCTCCACCTCCGACACATATATCCTCTTGGTCAATCTTTCCTCACTCATTCTCTCCATGTGCTCAAACCATTTCAAAACACCCTCTTCTGCTCTCTCAACCACGCTCTTTTTATTTCCACACATCTCTCTTACCCTTACGTTACTTACTCGATCAAACCACCTCACACCACACATTGTCCTCAAACATCTCATTTCCAGCACATCCATCCTCCTGCGAACAACTCTATCCATAGCCCACGCCTCGCAACCATACAACATTGTTGGAACCACTATTACTTCAAACATACCCATTTTTGCTTTCCGAGATAATGTTCTCGACTTCCACACATTCTTCAAGGCTCCCAGAATTTTCGCCCCCTCCTCCACCCTATGATCCACTTCCGCTTCCATGGTTCCATCCGCTGCCAGATCCACTCCCAGATATCTAAAACACTTCACTTCCTCCAGTTTTTCTCCATTCAAACTCACCTCCCAATTGACTTGACCCTCAACCCTACTGTACCTAATAACCTTGCTCCTATTCACATTTACTCTTAACTTTCTTCTTCCACACACTTTACCAAACTCAGTAACCAGCTTCTGCAGTTTCTCACATGAATCAGCCACCAGCGCTGTATCATCAGCGAACAACAACTGACTCACTTCCCAAGCTCTCTCATCCCCAACAGACTTCATACTTGCTCCTCTTTCCAAAACTCTTGCATTTACCTCCCTAACAACCCCACCCATAAACAAATTAAACAACCATGGAGACATCACACACCCCTGCCGCAAACCTACATTCACTGAGAACCAATCACTTTCCTCTCTTCCTACACGTACACATGCCTTACATCTTCGATAAAAACTTTTCACTGCTTCTAACAACTTTCCTCCCACACCATATATTCTTAATACCCTCCACAGAGCATCTCTATCAACTCTATCATATGCCTTCTCCAGATCCATAAATGCTACATACAAATCCATTTGCTTTTCTAAGTATTTCTCACATACATTCTTCAAAGCAAACACCTGATCCACACATCCTCTACCACTTCTGAAACCACACTGCTCTTCCCCAATCTGATGCTCTGTACATGCCTTCACCCTCTCAATCAATACCCTCCCATATAATTTACCAGGAATACTCAACAAACTTATACCTCTGTAATTTGAGCACTCACTCTTATCCCCTTTGCCTTTGTACAATGGCACTATGCACGCATTCCGCCAATCCTCAGGCACCTCACCATGAGTCATACATACATTAAATAACCTTACCAACCAGTCAACAATACAGTCACCCCCTTTTTTAATAAATTCCACTGCAATACCATCCAAACCTGCTGCCTTGCCGGCTTTCATCTTCCGCAAAGCTTTCACTACCTCTTCTCTGTTTATCATTTGTTTATCATTTATCTCTGTTTATCAAATCATTTTCCCTAACCCTCTCACTTTGCACACCACCTCGACCAAAACACCCTATATCTGCCACTCTATCATCAAACACATTCAACAAACCTTCAAAATACTCACTCCATCTCCTTCTCATATATATATATATATATGTATATATATATATATATATATATATATATATATATATATATATATATATATATATATATATATATATATCCCTGGGGATAGGGGAGAAAGAATACTTCCCACGTATTCCCTGCGTGTCGTAGAAGGCGACTAAAAGGGGAGGGAGCGGGGGGCTGGAAATCCTTCCCTCTTGTTTTTTTTTAATTTTCCAAAAGAAGAAACAGAGGATTGGGCCAGGTGAGGGGATTCCCTCAAAGGCCCAGTCCTCTGTTCTTAACGCTACCTCGCTAATGCGGGAAATGGCGAATAGTTTGAAAGAAAAGAAAAATATATATATATATATATATATATATATATATATATATATATATATATATATATATATATATTATATAATATTATATAATATTATATATTATATAATATTATGTAATATTTATTATATATATATATAATATATATATATATATATATATATATATATATATATATATATATATATATTTTTTTTTTTTTTTCTTTGTCGCTGTCTCCCGCGTTTGCGAGGTAGCGCAAGGAAACAGACGAAAGAAATGGCCCAACCCATCCCCATACACATGTATATACATACGTCCACACACGCAAAATATACATACCTACACAGCTTTCCATGGTTTACCCCAGACGCTTCACATGCCCTGATCCAACCCACTGACAGCACGTCAATCCCGGTATATCACATCGATCCAATTCACTCTATTCCTTGCCCTCCTTTCACCCTCCTGCATGTTCAGGCTCCGATCACACAAAATCTTTTTCACTCCATCTTTCCACCTCCAATTTGGTCTCCCACTTCTCCTCGTTCCCTCCACCTCCGACACATATATCCTCTTGGTCAATCTTTCCTCACTCATTCTCTCCATGTGCTCAAACCATTTCAAAACACCCTCTTCTGCTCTCTCAACCACGCTCTTTTTATTTCCACCCATCTCTCTTACCCTTACGTTACTTACTCGATCAAACCACCTCACACCACACATTGTCCTTAAACATCTCATTTCCAGCACATCCATCCTCCTGGGAACAACTCTATCCATAGCCCACGCCTCGCAACCATACAACATTGTTGGAACCACTATTCCTTCAAACATACCCATTTTTTCTTTCCGAGATAATGTTCTCGACTTCCACACATTCTTCAAGGCTCCCAGAATTTTCGCCCCCTCCTCCACCCTATGATCCACTTCCGCTTGCATGGTTCCATCCGCTGCCAGATCAACTCCCAGATATCTAAAACACTTTACTTTCTCCAGTTTTTTCCATTCAAACTTACCTCCCAACTGACTTGACCCTCAACCCTACTGTACCTAATAACCTTGCTCTTATTCACATTTACTCTTAACTTTCTTCATTCACACACTTTACCATATATATATATATATATATATATATATATATATGCATACATACATACATATATGGATTCAACATTATAGTTACTAGTTGTCTTGGCTCATTCTGGCTTGCAAGAGGATAACGCCACACGAATGTCGCCCGTCGGACTAAGTCGGTTTCTTTCTTTGTCTTTTAGCTATGTCAGGGTTGGGTAACTTGCTTGCCATGAGTGTGTATGTAGTTGTAAAGGGTTTTTGACCCAATGCTTTTATCTCACATCTTGTCACATTTCTTTAGGAATGTTTCTTCTTCCCCACTGTGTCGGAGTACATCGTTTTCTTTCCCTTGTAGTATCAGATTAAGTTCATTTATCTTTGAGAAAATGTCCGCTAGATATGAAGGCTTCAGGATCCGCTCATCATTGCAAAACAAGTCTGCCATGCTGGATGTTTTCTCCAGAAGGAAAATATGAATCTCCATCTCTTGTCTCATAAACCCTTCGTAGAATTCTGCCACGGGAAAACAATCGAACTTGTGAATCGAAGTTGTGAATGATCAGCTGCCATCTCCGGCCACAACATTCGAAACAACCGACTGTTAAGTGATCTCTGATTATGTAGGTAACTTTCACCTTTTCACCTCATTCAGAACACCTGTGAGACTGTCTTTGACAGCCAGCCAGGCAGCGGTGGATGAAACAATGTTTGCAAGTAATGTCATTACTACCTCTGATATTGTACTCACAACCCCACTGTTTTTACCAGTTATGTTTGCTGCTCCATCAGTTGTAATTCCTCTATAGTTGGGTCAGTTCAGTTTGTATTTTCCAATTACACAGTCATTCAACACTGTGTATATCTCTGATCCCGATGCATGTGTTGGTAAGGTTAAGCAAGAGAGCAAGTCTTCCAGAAGTCATCTTTCCATACGTAGCTCACATAAACCAAGAGTATTGCACACTTACATATATCACGACTTTCCTCAATATGACTAGAAGATTCTCCAGCAGACTGTACACGTGACATCACACTAGCTTAAATTCTAAATTTTCCTCAGTATCATTATCCACCGTAACGTCTCTGCTGTATCCGCCATGACGTCACTGCTGTATCCGCCGTGACGTCACTGTAGTATCATCACTGAGAGGTAGAGAGACATGTGATCTGGTCTGCCCACTTGTCATCATGACCCGCACTCAATGTATCGAAAGCGTCGGATGATAGCACAATAAAGTTCTCACCAGACGTATGGTACTTTTTCTTTTGCAGTGTGATAAGAAACTGAATATGATGCCAGATGTGCTTTATCGGTAAGAGTGGCTGCTTGACTGAGGACTTTGACTGACGTCTTCATTTGCTTCTTCTTCTCTGGAAATACTCGACTGGTTTTCAACGAGGCCAGCAGCTTTGTCTCAAGATGTCTCTTTAATTATGATGGTTTTAAACTTTCATTTACAAGAACTTCCCTGCAAATCACATTTCAAATCACACTGTGAGGCGCCTTGATTCTCATTTTTCTGTTCACACCTGATAAAGCCATATCTCAAAACTTCATGGCTGTACTGCTTCCTTGTGCATGACGGCTTTCATCTTGGCTGGCTGGTAGACGGCTCAGAAGAGGAGGCTCATGAAGATGAGGCGTCTCCCACATACGCCTCTCTGCCAGTGATCAGGTGCTGCACACCACGTACCTGATGACTGAGCACCAGCCACTTGTCTTATAACAAAGCCATCCGTATTGTGACACAAAACGTTGGGAGGCATGACGCATGACCAAAGAAAGGACAACGCTCTCTCTCTCTCTCTCTCTCTCTCTCTCTCTCTCTCTCTCTCTCTCTCTCTCTCTCTCTCTCTCTCTCTCTCTCTCTCTCTCTCTCTCTCTCTCAAATATCTTTATGACTGTTTGTGGACTAATACTATGAATATGGTGATAATAATGGTTATTATTATTGTTACTATTGTTATTATTATTGTTATTATTATTATTATTATTATTATTATTATTATTATTATTATTATTATTATCACTTTTTATTATCATTATTATTATTATTATCATTATCTTTATTATTATTATTATTGTTGTTTTTTTGTTGTTATTATTATCATTATCATTATTATTGTTATTATTATAATTTTTTTTTTTGTCGCTGTCTCCCGCGTTTGCGAGGTAGCGCAAGGAAACAGACGAAAGAAACGGCCCAACCCACCCCCATACACATGTATATACATACGTCCACACACGCAAATATACATACCTACACAGCTTTCCATGGTTTACCCCAGACGCTTCACATGTCCTGATTCAATCCACTGACAGGACGTCCACCCCGGTATACCACATCGCTCCAATTCACTCTATTCCTTGCCCTCCTTTCACCCTCCTGCATGTTCAGGCCCCGATCACACAAAATCTTTTTCACTCCATCTTTCCACCTCCAATTTGGTCTCCCACTTCTCGTTCCCTCCACCTCCGACACATATATCCTCTTGGTCAATCTTTCCTCACTCATTCTCTCCATGTGCCCAAACCATTTCTAAACACACTCTTCTGCTCTCTCAACCACGCTCTTTTTATTTCCACACATCTCTCTTACCCTTACGTTACTTACTCGATCAAACCACCTCACACCACACATTGTCCTCAAACATCTCATTTCCAGCACATCCATCCTCCTGCGCACAACTCTATCCATAGCCCATGCCTCGCAACCATACAACATTGTTGGAACCACTATTCCTTCAAACATACCATACCATTTTTGCTTTCCGAGATAATGTTCTCGACTTCCACACATTCTTCAAGGCTCCCAGGATTTTCGCCCCCTCCCCCACCCTGTGATCCGCTTCCGCTTCCATGGTTCCATCCGCTGCCAGATCCACTCCCAGATGTCTAAAACACTTTACTTCCTCCAGTTTTGCTCCATTCAAACTTACCTCCCAATTGACTAGACCCTCAACCCTACTGTACCTAATAACCTTGCTCTTATTCACATTTACTCTTAAATTTCTTCTTTCACACACTTTACCAAACCCAGTCACCAGCTTCTGCAGTTTCTCACATGAATCAGCCACCAGCGCTGTATCATCAGCGAACAACAACTGACTCACTTCCCAAGCTCTCTCATCCCCAACAGACTTCATACTTGCCCCTCTTTCCAAAACTCTTGCATTTACCTCCCTAACAACCCCATCCATAAACAAATTAAACAACCATGGGGACATCACACACCCCTGCCGTAAGCCTACATTCACTGAGAACCAATCACATTCCTCTCTTCCTACACGTACACATGCCTTACATCCTCGATAAAAACTTTTCACTGCTTCTAACAACTTGCCACTCACACCATATATTCTTAATACCTTCCACAGAGCATCTCTATCAACTCTATCATATGCCTTCTCCAGATCCATAAATGCTACATACAGATCCATTTGCTTTTCTAAGTATTTCTCACATACATTCTTCAAAGCAAACACCTGATCCACACATCCTCTACCACTTCTGAAACCACACTGCTCTTCCCCAATCTGATGCTCTGTACATGCCTTCACCCTCTCAATCAATACCCTCCCATATAATTTACCAGGAATACTCAACAAACTTATACCTCTGTAATTTGAGCACTCACTCTTATCCCCTTTGCCTTTGTACAATGGCACTATGCACGCATTCCGCCAATCCTCAGGCACCTCACCATGAGTCATACATGCATTAAATAACCTTACCAACCAGTCAATAATACAGTCACCCCCGATTTTAATAAATTCCACTGCAATACCATCCAAACCTGCTGCCTTGCCCGGCTTTCATCTTCCGCAAAGCTTTTACTACCTCTTCTCCGTTTACCAAATGATTTTCCCTAACCCTCTCACTTTGCACACCACCTCGACCAAAACACCCTATATCTGCCACTCTATCATCAAACGCATTCAACAAACCTTCAAAATACTCACTCCATCTCCTTCTCACATCACCACTACTTGTTATCACCTCCCATTTGCGCCCTTCACTGAAGTTCCCATTTGCTCCCTTGTCTTACGCACTTTATTTGCCTCCTTCCAGAACATCTTTTTATTCTCCCTAAAATTTAATGATACTCTCTCACCCCAACTCTCATTTGCCCTCTTTTTCACCTCTTGCACCTTTCTCTTGACCTCCTGTCTCTTTCTTTTATACATCTCCCACTCAATTGCATTTTTTCCCTGCAAAAATCGTCCAAATGCCTCTTTCTTCTCTTTCACTAATAATCTTACTTCTTCATCCCACCACTCACTACCCTTTCTAATCAACCCACCTCCCACTCTTCTCATGCCACAAGCATCTTTTGCGCAATCCATCACTGATTCCCTACATACATCCCATTCCTCCCCCACTCCCCTTACTTCCATTGTTCTCACCTTATTATTATTATTATTATTATTATTATTATTATTATTATTATTATTATTAATATTATTATCATTATTATTATTTTTTATTATTATACTTTGTTGCTGTCTCCCGCGTTAGCGAGGCAGCGCAAGGAAACAGACGAAAGAATGGCCCAACCCACCCACATACACATGTATATACATACACGTCCACACACGCAAATATACATACCTATACATCTCAAAGTTTTTTTTCTTTTCAAACTATTCGCCATTTCCCGCATCAGCAAGGTAGCGTTAAGAACAGAGGACTGGGCCTCTGAGGGAACATCCTCACCTGGCCCCCTTCTCTGTTCCTTCTTTTGGAAAATTGAAAAAAAAAAGAGGGGAGGATTCCCAGCCCCTCGCTCCCTCCCCTTTTAGTCGCCTCCTACGACACGCAGGGAATACGTGGGAAGTATTCTTTCTCCCCTATCCCCAGGGATGATATCATCTCAACGTATATATATATATATATATATATATATATATATATATATATATATATATATATATATATATATATATATATATGTATATATATATATATATATATATATATATATATATATATATATATATATATATATATATATATATATATATTAAGAATATATGGTGTGGGTGGCAAGTTGTTAGAAGCAGTGAAAAGTTTTTATCGAGGATGTAAGGCATGTGTACGTGTAGGAAGAGAGGAAAGTGATTGGTTCTCAGTGAACGTAGGTTTGCGGCAGGGGTGTGTGATGTCTCCATGGTTGTTTAATTTGTTTATGGATGGGGTTGTTAGGGAGGTGAATGCAAGAGTTTTGGAAAGAGGGGCAAGTATGAAGTCTGTTGGGGATGAGAGAGCTTGGGAAGTGAGTCACTTGTTGTTCGCTGATGATACAGCGCTGGTGGCTGATTCATGTGAGAAACTGCAGAAGCTGGTGACTGAGTTTGGTAAAGTGTGTGAAAGAAGAAAGTTAAGAGTAAACGTGAATAAGAGCAAGGTTATTAGGTACAGTAGGGTTGAGGGTCAATTCAATTGGGAGGTGAGTTTGAATGGAGAAAAACTGGAGGAAGTGAAGTGTTTTAGATATCTGGGAGTGGATCTGGCAGCGGATGGAACCCTGGAAGCGGAAGTGGATCATAGGGTGGGGGAGGGGGCGAAAATTCTGGGAGCCTTGAAGAATTTGTGGAAGTCGAGAACATTATCTCGGAAAGCAAAAATGGGTATGTTTGAAGGAATAGTGGTTCCAACAATGTTGTATGGTTGCGAGGCGTGGACTATGGATAGAGTTGTGCGCAGGAGGATGGATGTGCTGGAAATGAGATGTTTGAGGACAATGTGTGGTGTGAGGTGGTTTGATCGAGTAAGTAACGTAGGGGTAAGAGAGATGTGTGGAAATAAAAAGAGCGTGGTTGAGAGAGCAGAAGAGGGTGTTTTGAAATGGTTTGGTCACATGGAGAGAATGAGTGAGGAAAGATTGACCAAGAGGATATATGTGTCGGAGGTGGAGGGAACGAGGAGAAGAGGGAGACCAAATTGGAGGTGGAAAGATGGAGTGAAAACGATTTTGTGTGATCGGGGCCTGAAGATGCAGGAGGGTGAAAGGAGGGCAAAGAATAGAGTGAATTGGAGCGATGTGGTATACCGGGGTTGACGTGCTGTCAGTGGATTGAATCAAGGCATGTGTATGGGGGTGGGTTGGGCCATTTCTTTCGTCTGTTTCCTTGCGCTACGTCGCAAACGCGGGAGACAGCGACAAAGCAAAAAAAAAAAAAAATATATATATATATATATATATATATATATATATATACACACACAGACATATACATATATACACACATACACAATTCATACTGTCTGCCCTTATTCATTCCGTCGCCACCCCGTCACACATGAAATAACAACCCCTCCCCCAGCATGTTCGCGAGGTAGCGCTAGGAAAAGACAACAAAGGCCACATTCGTTCACACTCGGTCTCCAGCTGTCATGTATAATGCACCGAAACCACAGCTCCCTTTCCATATCCAGGCTCCACAGAACTTTCCATGATTTACCCCAGACGCTTCACATGCACTGGTTCAATCCATTAACAGCACGTCGACCCCGGTATGCCACATCGTTCCAATTCACTCTATTCCTTGCACACCTTTCACCCTCTTGCATGTTCAAGCCCCGATCACTCAAAATCTTTTTCACTCCATTTTTCCACCTCCAATTTGGTCTCTCACTTCTCCTCGTTCCCTCCACCTCTGACACATATATCCTCTTTGTCAATCAATCCTCACTCATTCTGTCCATGTGACCAAACCATTTCAAAACACCCTCTTCTGCTCTCTCAACCACACTTTTTATTACCACACATCTCTCTTACCCTTTCATTACTTACTATATCAAACCGCCTCACACCACATGTCCTCAAACATCTCATTTCCAGCACATCCACCCTCCTCCGCACAACTCTATCTATAGCCAACGCCTCGCAATCATATAACATTGTTGGAACCACTGTTCCTTCAAACATACCCATTCATGCTTTCCGAGATAATGTTCTCGCCTTCCACACATTCTTCAACGCTCCTAGAACCTTCACTCCCTCCCCCACCCTATGACTTACTTCCGCTTCCATGTTAACATCGGCTGCCAAATCCACTCCAAGATATCTAAAACACTTCACTTCCTCCAGTTTTTTCCATTCAAACTTACCTCACAATTGACTTGTCCCTCAACCTTACTGTACCTAATAAGCTTGCTCTTATTCACATTTATTCTCACACCCTTTACCAAATTCAGTCACCAGCTTTTGCAGTTTCTCACCCGAATCAGCCACCAGCGCTGTATCATCAGCGAACAACAACTGACTCACTTCCCAAGCTCTCTTATCCACGACAGACTGCATACTTGCCCCTCTTTCCAAAACTCTTGCATTCACCTCCCTAACAACCCCATCCATAAACAAATTAAACAACCATGGAGACGTCACGCACCCCTGCCGCAAACCAACATTCACTGAGAACCAATTATTTCCTCTCTTCTTACACGTACAAACGCCTTACATCCTTGATAAAAACTTTTCACTGCTTCTAATAACTTGCCTCCTACACCATATATTTTTAATGCCTTCGACAGAGCGTCTCTATCAACTCTCATATGCCTTCTCCAGATCCATATATGCTCCGTACAAATCCATTTTCTTTTCTAAGTATTTCTCACATACATTCTTCAAAGCAAACACCTGATCCACACATCCTCTACCACTTCTGAAACCACACTGCTCTTCCTCAATCTGATGCTCTGTACATGCTTTCACCCTCTCAATCAATACCCTCCCATATAATTTCCCAGGAATACTGAACAAACTTATACCTTTGTAATTTGAGCGTTCACTTTTATCCCCTTTGCCTTTGTACAATGGCACTATGCAAGCATTCCGCCAATTCTCAGGCACCTCACCATGAATCATACATACATTTAATAATCTTACGAACCAGTCAACAAGTCAGTCACCCCTATTTTAATGAACTCCATTGCAATACCATCCAAACCCGCTGCCTTACCGGCTTTCATCTTCCGCAAAGCATTTACTACCTCTTCTCTGTTTATCAAATCGTCCTCCTTAACCCTGTCACTTTGCACACCACCTCGACCAAAACACCCTATATCTGCCACTCTATCATCAAACACATTCAACAAACCTTCAAAATACTCACTCCATCTCCTTCTCACATCACCACTAGTTTTTATCACCTCCCCATTTGCCCCCTTCTCTGATGTTCCCATTTGTTCCCTTGTCTTACGCACTTTATTTACCTCCTTCCAAAATATCTTTTTATTCTCCCTAAAATTCAATGATACTCTCTCACCCCAACTCTCATTTGCCCTCTTTTACACCTCTTGCACCTTTCTCTTGACCTCCTGCCTCTTTCCTTTATATATCTCCCAGTCTTTTGCATTATTGTTATTATTATTATCATTATTATTATTGTTATTGCTGTTATCATTATTACTATTATTATTTTCATTATTGGTATTATTAGTATTATTATCATTATCATTATTATTTTTATTATTATTATCATTATTGTCAATGTTATTACTGTTATTATTATTGTTATAATTATCATTATCATTATTAATATTATTATTATTTTTAATTATTATTATTATTGTTATTATTATTATTATTATCACATCATCATTATTATTATTATCGTTATTATTATCATTATTATTATTATTATTATTATTATTATTATTATTATTATTATTATTATTATTATTATCATTATTATTATTATTATTATTATTATTATTATTATCATTATTATTATTATTATTATTGCTATCATTATTATTATCTTTAGGATTATTATTGTTGTTGCTATTGTTGTAGTTGTTGTTATTGATATGATCATGATAATCATTACTGAGAATGTGGTGAGTAGTGGGATGAGGAAGTTGCGGGAAAAAGAGGAAGGAAAGTATATGAATAGTAGCTATATGGAAGGAGTACAAGTGACTGAGAGATGCATATGAGAAATCAGCAGGTCAGAAGAAACGTGCAGGGGTTGAAGATGAAGGCAAATAAGCTTGTGGTGTGCAATTATCGGTAAACTTTGAGGAGAATAAGATGTTTTGGAAGGAGGTTAATAGTGTGAGAAAGACAAGAGAACGGATGGGAGCATTGGTGAAGGATCCAAATAGAGAAGTGAAACAGATATTGATGACGTGAGTAGGAAATGGATTGAGTATTTTGAATGTATTTGATGATAGGGTGGTACAGGTAAAGTGTTTCGTGTTGGGCAGATATGCGAATTGAAAGCCATTGAAAATGGTTTGGTGAAAAGAGAAGATGGAGTGAAAGGACTACGTTTGATGAATTATGGCAAGGCGGCTGGAGTGAATGGTAATACTGATGAACTACTTTTGAAAAGAGATAACTGTGATGTTCATTGGCTTGTTATGATTTTTAGCGTAAGTATGGATCATGGTCAGGTGCCTGAGGATTGGCGAAATGCATGTATAGCGCCAACATGTAAAGAGACAAGACAGATGAAGGTGACCTCAAACTACAGTTATAAGTTTCTTTAGTGTACCCGGTAAGTTGTATAGAAGAGTGGTGATTGAGAGGGTGAAAGCATGTATAGAGCATCAGATTGGGTAGGATTAATGTGGTTTCAGGAGTGGTAGAGGATGTGTGGAACCGGGGTAAACCATGGAAAGGTCTGTGGGGCCTGGATGTGGACAGGGAGCTATAGTTTTGGTCCACTACATATGACAGCTAGAGAATGAGTGTGTCAAAGCGGTTTCTCTTCGTCTACTCCCGGCGCTATCTTGCTAACGTGGGTAACGGTTTGCAGGTAAAGAAAAAAGATTATTATTATTATTATTATTATTATTATTATTGTTATTATTATTATTGTTATTATTATTATTATTATCATTATTGTTATTATTATTATTATTATCATTATTATTATTATTATTATTCTTGATGTTTTTGTTATTATCATTATTACTATTATTATTATTATTATTATTATTATTATTATTATTATTATTATTATTATTATTATGTCTTGGGAGTAAAGTCAGGGGTTAGTGAGAGGACAAGAGCAAGAGAAGGAGTAGCAGTACTCTTGAATCAGGAGTTGTGGGAGTATGTTATAGAATGTAAGAAAGTAAATTCTCGATTAATATGGGTAAAACTGAAAGTTGATGGAGAGAGATGGGTGATTATTGGTGCATATGCACCTGGGCATGAGAAGAAAGATCATGAGAGGCAGGTGTTTTGGGAGCAGCTGAATGAGTGTGTTAGTGGTTTTGATGCACGAGACCGGGTTATAGTGATGGGTAATTTGAATGCAAAGGTGAGTAATGTGGCAGTTCAGGGAATAATTGGTATACATGGGGTGTTCAGTGTTGTAAATGGAAATGGTGAAGAGCTTGTAGATTCATGTGCTGAAAAAGGACTGGTGATTGGGAATACCTGGTTTAAAAAGCGAGATATACATAAGTATACGTATGTAAGTAGGAGAGATGGCCAGAGAGCGTTATTGGATTACGTGTTAATTGACAGGCGCGCGAAAGAGAGACTTTTGGATGTTAATGTGCTGAGAGGTGCAACTGGAGGGATGTCTGATCATTATCTTGTGGAGGCTAAGGTGAAGATTTGTATGGGTTTTCAGAAAAGAAGAGTGAATGTTGGGGTGAAGAGGGTGGTGAGAGTAAGTGAGCTTGGGAAGGAGACTTGTATGAGGAAGTACCAGGAGAGACTGAGTACAGAATGGAAAAAGGTGAGAACAATGGAAGTAAGGGGAGTGGGGGAGTAATGGGATGTATTTAGGGAATCAGTGATGGATTGCGCAAAAGATGCTTGTGGCATGAGAAGAGTGGGAGGTGGGTTGATTAGAAAGGGTTGTGAGTGGTGGGATGAAGAAGTAAGATTTTTAGTGAAAGAGAAGAGAAAGGCATTTGGACGATTTTTGCAGGGAAAAAACACATTTGAGTGGGAGATGTATAAAAGAAAGAGACAGGTCAAGAGAAAGGTGCAAGAGGTGAAAAAGGGGGCAAATGAGAGTTGGGGTGAGAGCGTATCATTAAATTTTAGGGAGAATAAAAAGATGTTCTGGAAGGAGATAAATAAAGTGCGTAAGACAAGGGAGCAAATGGGAACTTCAGGGAAGGGCGCAAATGGGGAGGTGATAACAAGTAGTGGTGATGTGAGAAGGAGATGGAGTGAGTATTTTGAAGGTTTGTTGAATATGTTCGATGATAGAGTGGCAGATACAGGGTGTTTTGGTCGAGGTGGTGTGCAAAGTGAGAGGGTTAGGGAAAATGATTTGGTAAACAGAGAATAGGTAGTAAAAGCTTTGCGGAAGATGAAAGCCGGTAATGCAGCAGGTTTGGATGGTATTGCTGTGGAATTTATTAAAAAAGGGGGTGACTGTATTGTTGACTGGTTGGTAAAGTTATTTAATGTATGTATGACTCATGGTGAGGTGCCTGAGGATTGGCGGAATGCGTGCATAGTGCCATTGTACAAAGGCAAAGGGGATAAGAGTAAGTGCTCAAATTACAGAGATCTAAGTTTGTTGAGTATTCCTGGTAAATTATATGGGAGGGTATTGATTGAGAGGGTGAAGGCATGTACAGAGCATCAGATTGGGGAAGAGCAGTGTGGTTTCAGAAGTGGTAGAGGATGTGTGGATCAGTTTGCTTTGAAGAATGTATGTGAGAAATACTTAGAAAAGCAAATGGACTTGTATGTAGCATTTATGAATCTGGAGAAGGCATAAAATAGAGTTGATAGAGATGCTCTGTGGAAGGTATTAAGAATATATGGTGTGGGAGGCAAGTTGTTAGAAGCAGTGAAAAGTTTTTATCGAGGATGTAAGGCATGTGTACGTGTAGGAAGAGAGGAAAGTGATTGGTTCTCAGTGAATGTAGGTTTGCGGCAGGGTTGTTTGATGTCTCCATGGTTGTTTAATTTGTTTATGGTTGGGGTTGTTAGGGAGGTGAATGCAAGAGTTTTGGAAAGAGGGGCAAGTATGAAGTCTGTTGTGGATGAGAGAGCTTGGGAAATGAGTCAGTTGTTGTTCGCTGATGATACAGCGCTGGTGGTTGATTCATGTGAGAAACTGCAGAAGCTGGTGACTGAGTTTGGTAAAGTGTGTGAAAGAAGAAATTTAAGAGTAAATGTGAATAAGAGCAAGGTTATTAGGTACAGTAGGGTTGAGGGTCAAGTCAATTGGGAGGAAAGTTTGAATGGAGAAAAACTGGAGGAAGTAAATTGTTTTAGATATCTGGGAGTGGGTCTGGCAGCGGATGGAACCATGGAAGCGGAAGTGAATCATAGGGTGGGGGAGGGGGCGACAATCCTGGGAGCCTTGAAGAATGTGTGGAAGTCGAGAACATTATCTCGGAAAGCAAAAATGGGTATGTTTGAAGGAATAGTGGTTCCAAGAATGTTGTATGGTTGCGATCCGTGGGCTATGGATATAGTTGTGCGCAGGAGGGTGGATGTGCTGGAAATGAGATGTTTGAGGGCAATGTGTGGTGTGAGGTGGTTTGCTCAAGTAAGTAATGTAAGGGTAAGAGAGATGTGTGGAAATAAAAAGAGCGCGGTTGAGAGAGCAGAAGAGGGTGTTTTGAATAGGTTGGGCACATGGAGAGAATGAGCGAGGAAAGATTGACCAAGAGGATATATGTGTCGGAGGTGGAGGGAACGAGGAGAAGTGGGAGACCAAATTGTAGGTGGAAAGATGGAGTGAAAAAGATTTTGTGTGATCGGGGCCTGAACATGCAGGAGGGTGAAAGGAGGGCAAGGAATAGAGTGAATTGGATCGATGTGGTATACCAGGGTTGACGTGCTGTCAGTGGATGGAATCAGGGCATGTGAAGCGTCTGGGGTAAACCATGGAAAGTTGTGTGGGGCCTGGATGTGGAAAGGGGGCTGTGGTTTCGGGCATTATTGCATGACAGCTAGAGACTGAGTGTGAACGAATGGGGCCTTTGTTGTCTTTTCCTAGTGCTACCTCGCACACATGAGGGGTAGGGGGATGGTATTCCATGTGTGGCGAGGTGGCGATGGGAATGAATAAAGGCAGACAGTGTGAATTGTGTGCATGGGTATATATGTATGTGTCTGTGTGTGTATATATATATGTACATTGAGATGTATAGGTATGTATATTTGCGTGTGTGGACGTGTATGTACATACATTGTGTATGGGGGTGGGTTGGGCCATTTCTTTGTAGCTGTCTCCCGCGTTTGCAAGATAGAGCAAGGAAACAGAGGAAAGAAATGGCCCAACCCACCCCCATACACATACATATACATACACGTCCACACACGCAAATATACATAGCCATACATCTCAATGTACACATATGAATACACACGAAGACATAGACATATGTACACATGTACATAATTCATACTGTCTACCTTTATTTATTCCCATCGCCACCTCACCACACATGGAATAACATCCCCCTCCCCCCTCATGTGTGCGAGGTAGCGCTAGGAAAAGACAACAAAAGCCCCATTCGTCCACACTCAGTCTCCAGCTGCCACGCAATAATGCCCGAAAACACAGCTCCCCCTCCACATCCAGGCCCCACAGAACCTTCCATGGTTCACCCCAGACGCTTCACATGCCCTGATTCAATCCACCGACAGCACGTCGACCCCGGTATACCACATCGATCCAATTCACTCTATTCCTTGCCCGCCTTTCACCCTCCTGCATGTTCATGCCCGGATTACTCAAAATCTTTTTCACTCCATCTTTCCACCTCCAATTTGGTCTCCCACTTCTCCTCGTTCCCTCCACCTCCGACACATATATCCTCTTGGTCAATCTTTCCTCACTCATTCTCTCCATGTGCTCAAACCATTTCAAAACACCCTCTTCTGCTCTCTTTACCGCGATCTTTTTATTTCCACAAATCTCTCTTACCCTTACATTACTTACTCGATTAAACCACCTCACACCACATAATGTCCTCAAACATCTCATTTCAAGCACATCCACCCTCCTGCGCACAACTCTATCCATAGCCCACGGATCGCAACCATACAACATTGTTGGAACAACTATTCCTTCAAACATACCCATGTTTGCTTTCCGAGATAATGTTCTCGACTTCCACACATTCTTCAAGGCTCCCAGGATTTTCGCCCCCTCCCCAACCCTGTGATTCACTTCCGCATCCATGGTCCCATCCGCTGCCAGATCCACTCCCAGATATCTAAAACACTTTACATCCTCCAGTTTTTCTTCATTCAAACTTACCTCCCAATTGACTTGACCCTCAACCCTACTGTACCTAATAACCTTGCTCTTATTCACATTTACTCTTAACTTTCTTCTTTCACACACTTTACCAAACTTAGTCACCAGCTTCTGCAGTTTCACACATGAATCAGCCATATATATATATATATATATATATATATATATATATATATATATATATATATATATATATATATATATATATATATATATATATATATAAATATATATATATATATATATATATTCATATATATATATATATATATATATATATATATATATATATATATATATATATATATATATATATATATTTGAATATATATATATATGAATATATATATATATATATATATATATATATATATATATATATATATATATATATATATATATATATATGAATATGAATCAGCCACCAGCGCTGTATCATCAGCGAACAACAACTGACTCACTTCCCAAACTCTCTCATCACCAACAGATTGCATACTTGCCCCTCTTTCCAAAACTCTTGCATTCACCTCCCTAACAACCCCATCCATAAACAAATTAAACAACCATGGAGACATCATACACCCCTGCCGCAAACCTACATTCACTGAGAACCAATCACTTTCCTCTCTTCCTACACGTACACATGCCTTACATCGTCGATAAAAACTTTTCACTGCTTCTAACAACTTGCCTCCCACACCATATATTCTTAGTACCTTCCACAGAGCATCTCTATCAACTCTATCATATGCCTTCTCCAGATCCATAAATGCTACATACAAATCCATTTGCTTTTCTAAGTATTTCTCACATACATTCTTCAAAGCAAACACCTGATCCACACATCCTCTACCACTTCTGAAACCACACTGCTATTCCCCAATCTGATGCTCTGTCCATGCCTTCACCCTCTCAATCAATACCCTCCCATATAATTTACCAGGAATACTCAACAAACTTATACCTCTGTAATTTGAGCACTCGCTCTTATCCCCTTTGCCTTTGTACAATAGCACTATGCAAGCATTCCGCCAATCCTCAGGCACCTCACCATGAATCGTAAATACATTACTAACCTTACCAACCAGTCAACAATACAGTCACTCCCTTTTTTAATAAATTCCACTGCAATACCATCCAAACCTGCTGCCTTGCCGGCCTTCATCTTCCGCAAAGCTTTTACTACCTCTTCTCTGTTTACCAAATCATTTTCCCTAACCCTCTCACTTTACACACCACCTCGACCAAAACACCCTATATCTGCCACTCTATCATCAAACACATTCAACAAACCTTCAAAATACTCACTCCATCTCCTTCTCACATCACTACTACTTGTTATCACCTCCCCATTAGCCCCCTTCACTGAAGTTCCCATTTGCTCCCTTGTCTTACGCACTTTATTTACCTCCTTCCAGAACATCTTTTTATTCTCCCTAAAATTTAATGATACTCTCTCGCCCCAACTTTCATTTGCCCTCTTTTCCTGTTCTTGCACCTTTCTCTTGACCTCCTGCCTCTTTCTTTTATACATCTCCCACTCATTTGCATTTTTCCCTGCAAAAATCGTCCAAATGCCTCTCTCTCCTCTTTCACTAATAATCTTACTTCTTCATCCCGCCACTCACTACCCTTTCTAATCAACCCACCTCCCACTCTTCTCATGCCACAAGCATCTTTTGCGCAAGCCATCACTGCTTCCCCAAATACATCCCATTCCTCCCCCACTCCCCTTACCTCCTTTGTTCTCACCTTTTTCTATTCTGTACTCAGTCTCTCCTGGTACTTCCTCACACAAGTCTCCTTCCCAAGCTCACTTACTATCACTATCACTATCACTTACTTATTATCATTATCATTATTATCATTATTATTATTATTATTATTATTATTAGTATTATTATTATTTTTATTATTATCTTTATTATTATTGTTAATATTATTATTATTATCATTATTATTATTATTATTAGTATTATTATTATTTTTATTATTATTGTTAATATTATTATAATCATTATTATTATTATTATTATCATTATTATTATCATCATTATTATTGTCATAATTATCATTATTATTATTATCATTATTATTATTATTATTATTATTATTATTATTATTATTATTATTATTATTATTATTATTATTATTTTTATTATTATTATTATTATTATTATTATTATTATTATTATTATTATTATTATTATTATTATCATTATTATTTATATTATTATTATTATTATTATTATTATTATTATTATTATTATTTATTATTATAATTATTATTACTATTACTATAATTGTTATTATTATAAGTGCCATTTTTATAATCATTCTATTATTGAATCAACTTGTATTACTGCCACTGGCTCTAGGAAGCAATCTTTCTTCCTGTCATTGGCCGTTTATAACAAATCTCTCTGCCACTTGTCGTTTATAAGTAATCTTTCGTTCTGCCACTGATCGTTTATAAGTAATCTTTCGTTCTGCCACTTGTCGTTTATAAGTAACCTTTCGTTCTGCCACTGGTCCTTTATAACTAACCTCTCGCTCTGCCACTGGTTGTTTAAAAGTAACCTTTCGTTCTGCCACTAGTCGTTTATAACTAACGTTTCGTTCTGCCACTGGTCCTTTATAATTAACCTTTCGTTCTGCCACTGGTCGTTTATAACTAACTTTTCGTTCTGCCACTGGTCGTTTATAACTAACTTTTCGTTCTGCCACTGGTCCTTTATAACTAATATTTCGTCTTGTCACTGGTCCTTTATAACTAGTATTTCTTCCTGCCACTGGTCTTTTATTACTAACCTGTAGTTCTACAATTGGTTGTTTATAACAGACCTTTCGTCCTGCCACTGGTCGTTTATAAGTAACCTTTCGTTCTGCCACTGGTCGTTATAACTAAACATTTGTTCTGCCACTGGTCGTTATAGCTAACCTTTCGTTCTGCCACTGGTCGTTTATAAGTAACCTTTCGTTCTGCCACTGGTCGTTATAACTAAACATTTGTTCTGCCACTGGTCGTTATAGCTAACCTTTCGTTCTACCACTGGTCGTTTATAACTATCCTTTAGTGCTGCAACTAGTTCTTTATAACTAACCTTTTGCTCTGCCACTGGTCCTTTATAACTAACCTTTCGTCCTGTAACTGGTTTCTTATAACTAACCTTTCGTTCTGCCACTGGTCTTTTATAATTAATCTTTCGTTCTGCCACAGGCCGTATATTACTAACCTTTCGTCCTATCACTGGTCGTTTATAATGAACCTCTTGTTCTGCCACTGGTCGTTTGTAACTAACCTTTCGCTCTGCCACTGGTCGTTTATACCTAACTTTCGTTCTACCACTGTATGTTTACAACTAACCTTTCCTTCTGCCACTGGTCTTTTACAAGTAACCTTTCGTTTGGCTAGTGGTCGTTTCTAACAAGAATTTCGTTCTGCCACTGGTCGTATGTAACTAACTTTTCTTCCTGCCACTGGTCGTTCATAACTAAACTCTCGTCGTGCCACTGGTTGTTTATAACTAACCTTTCGTTCTACCACTGGTCGTTTATAAGTAACCTTTTGTCCTGCCACTGGTCGTTTATAAATAATATTTTGTCCTCCCATTAGTCATTTATAACTAACTTTTCGTTCTGCCACTGGTCATTTATGAATAATCCTTCGTCCTCCCACTGGTCGTTTATAACAGACATTTCTTTCTGACACTGGTCTTTTATAACTAAGCGTTCGTTCTGCCACTGGTCATTTGTATCTAACGTTTCGTTCTGTCAATGGTCGTGTATACCAAACCTTTCGATCTGACACTGGTTGTTTATAGCTAAACTTTCGTTCTGTAACTGGTCCTTTATAACTAACGTTTATTCCTGCCACTTGTCGTTTATAACTAACCTTTCGTCTTGCCACTGGTCGTTTATACGTAACCTTTCGTTCTACCACTGGTTGTTTACAACAATAAAACTAACCTTTCCTTCTGCCATGGTCGTTTATAAGTAACCTTTCGTTTGGCTAGTGGTCGTTTCTAACAAAAATTTCGTCCTACCACTGGTCTTTTATAACTAACCATTCGTGTCACTGGTTGTTCATAACTAACCTTTCGTTCTACCATTGGTCGTTTATAACTAGTCTTTTGTCCTGCCACTGGTCGTTTATAACTAACCTTTCGTTCTGCCACTGGTCGTTTATAATTAACCTTTCGTTCTGCCACTGGTCGTTTATAATTAACCTTTCGTTCTGCCACTGGTCGTTTATAATTAACCTTTCGTTCTGCCACTGGTCGTTTATAACTACCCTTTCGTTCTGCCACTGGTCGTTTATAACTACCCTTTCGTTCTGCCACTGGTCTCTTATAACTACCCTTTCGTTCTGCCACTGGTCGTTTATACCTAATCTTTCGTTCTGCCACTGGTCGTTTATAACTACCCTTTCGTTCTGCCACTGGTCGTTTATAATTAACCTTTCGTTCTGCCTCTGGTCGTTTATAACTACCCTTTCGTTCTGCTACTGGTCGTTTATAACTAATCTTTCGTTCAGCCACTGGTCGTTTATAACTAACCTTTCGTTCTGCCACTGGTCGTTTATAACTAACCTTTCGTTCTGCCACTGGTCGTTTATAACTAACCTTTCGTTCTGTCACTGGTCGTTTATAACTACCCTTTCGTTCTGCCACTGGTCGTTTATAAGTAGCCTTTCGTTCTGCCACTGGTCGTTTGTAACTAACCTTTCGTTCTGCCACTGGTCGTTTATAACTACCCTTTCGTTCTGCCACTGGTCGTTTATAACTACCCTTTCGTTCTGCCTCTGGTCGTTTATAAGTAACCTTTCGTTCTGCCTCTGGTCGTTTATAACTAACCTTTCGTTCTGCCACTGGTCGTTTATAACAAACCTTTCGTTCTGCCACTGGTCGTTTATAACTAGTCTTTCGTTCTGCCACTTGTCGTTTATAACTAACCTTTCGTTCTGCCACTGGTCGTTTATAACTAATCCTTCGTTCTGCCACTGGTCGTTTATAACTACCCTTTCGTTCTGCCACTGGTCGTTTATAAGTAGCCTTTCGTTCTGCCACTGGTCGTTTATAACTAATCTTTCGTTCTGCCACTGGTCGTTTATATGTAACCTTTCGTTCTGCCACTGGTCGTTTATAACTACCCTTCCGTTCTGCCTCTGGTCGTTTATAACTAACCTTTCGCTCTGCCACTGGTCGTTTATAACTACCCTTTCGTTCTGCCACTGGTCGTTTATAACTTCCCTTTCGTTCTGCCACTGGTCGTTTCTAACTACCTTTTCGTTCTGCCACTGGTCGTTTATAACTAATCTTTCGTTCTGCCACTGGTCGTTTATGATTAACCTTTCGTTCTGCCTCTGGTCGTTTATAACTAACCTTTCGTTCTGCTACTGGTCGTTTATAACTAATCTTTCGTTCTACCACTGGTCGTTTATAACTAATCTTTCGTTCTGCCACTGGTCGTTTATAACTAACCTTTCGTTCTGCCACTGGTCGTTTATAACTAAACTCTCGTTCTGCCACTATTCGTTTATAACTAACCTTTCGTTCTGCCACTGTTCGTTTATAACTTCCCTTTCGTTCTGCGACTGGTCTTTTATAACTAATCTTTCGTTCTACCACTGGTTGTTTATAACTAATCTTTCGTTCTGCCACTGGTCGTTTATAACTAACCTTTCGTTCTGTCACTGGTCGTTTATAACTACCCTTTCGTTCTGCCAGTTGTCATTTATAACTACCGTTTCGTTCTGCCACTGGTCGTTTGTAACTAATCCTTCGTTCTGCCACTGGTCGTTTATAAGTAACCTTTCGTTCTGTCACTGGTCGTTTATAACTACCCTTTAGTTCTGCCACTGGTCGTTTATAACTACCCTTTCGTTCTGCCTTTGGTCGTTTATAACTACCCTTTCGTTCTGCCTCTGGTCGTTTATAACTAACCTTTCGTTCTGCCACTCTCGTTTATAACAAACCTTTCGTTCTGCCACTGGTCGTTTATAACTAGTCTCTCGTTCTGCCACTTGTCGTTTATAACTAACCTTTCGTTCTGCCACTGGTCGTTTATAGCTAATCCTTCGTTCTGCCACTGGTCGTTTATAACTACCCTTCCGTTCTGCCTCTGGTCGTTTATAACTAACCTTTCGCTCTGCCACTGGTCGTTTATAACTACCCTTTCGTTCTGCCACTGGTCGTTTATAACTACCCTTTCGTTCTGCCACTGGTCGTTTCTAACTACCTTTCCGTTCTGCCACTGGTCGTTTATAACTAATCTTTCGTTCTGCCACTGGTCGTTTATGATTAACCTTTCGTTCTGCCACTGGTCGTTTATAACTAACCTTTCGTTCTGCTACTGGTCGTTTATAACTAATCTTTCGTTCTACCACTGGTCGTTTATAACTAATCTTTCGTTCTGCCACTGGTCGTTTATAACTAACCTTTCGTTCTGCCACTGGTCGTTTATAACTAAACTTTCGTTCTGCCACTATTCGTTTATAACTAACCTTTCGTTCTGCCACTGTTCGTTTATAACTACCCTTTCGTTCTGCGACTGGTCGTTTATAACTAATCTTTCGTTCTACCACTGGTTGTTTATAACTAATCTTTCGTTCTGCCTCTGGTCGTTTATAACTAACCTTTCGTTCTGCCCCTGGTCGTTTATAACTAACCTTTCGTTCTGCCCCTGGTCGTTTATAACTAACCTTTCGTTCTGCCAGTGGTCGTTTATAACTAACCTTTCGTTCTGCCACTGGTCGTTTATAACTAACCTTTCGTTCTGCCACTGGTCGTTTATAACTAACCTTTCGTTCTGCCACTGGTCGTTTATAACTAACCTTTCGTTCTGCCACTGGTCGTTTATAACTAACCTTTCGTTCTGCCACTGGTCGTTTATAACTAACCTTTCGTTCTGCCACTGGTCGTTTATAACTAACCTTTCGTTCTGCCACTGGACCTGAGCACCAACTGTTCGTCTTCCCACTGGTCCCAAGAACCAACAGGCCTTAACATCCTACGATAACCCCCTGCACCTTGCCTTTATTGATTACCCGCCATAATCAGGGATATCATTATTACATTTGTAGTTCTATCTTTAGTGTATATCGTTCACAATTTGTCTTAGAGAAGACCCCATCTAGTGTGGTAAGATCACACTATTAATTCTTCATATTTTTTTTCAGGGAAATGTGGACTGGAGAATTCTGGTGCACGGACACGTGTAAGGAAAGGATGAACATCTGAGAAGATAACAGTCATTTGCTAGTGAGAAGCAGTTTTCCTTATAGAAACAACGGAGAGAGAGAGAGAGAGAGAGAGAGAGAGAGAGAGAGAGAGAGAGAGAGAGAGAGAGAGAGAGAGAGAGAGATGGCATCTGGACCAGGGATTTCCCAGCGACGACAGCGTGGCTTGTGGTACTACCATGGTCTTCGTACCTGTGGACAAGAGATATTACTTCCCATCTTCTGTAAGGCCTATCCTGGAGATCGAGCCTATATTAAGCAACACATCTTAAGGCTTATTGAGGAAGACCATAAAGCTATATCTCAGAAGCCATTAACTGATGCAAAGAAGGAGAAGCTGTACAGAAAGCAGTTTTATGAATTTCAGAGGCAGATGTTGGAAGGCCAGAGACCCCTAGAAGATATTACATTGTTACACAGACTACTGCGCAACAGCAGAATCTGTAACCTGGCCACTGATGATAATGCATGGACAAATAAATCCCAGAAATTAGAATATGGGATTCAGTTCATCAAAGATGAGCGTGACAAACTGTCTCACGAGTCATTAGAACTGTCAGGACAAGAGTATACTGAACGGATGATAAAGCTAATGGACATGGTGAAAGGAATGCTACTTGAGGCTGGAAGACGATTTAATGAAGACTTTAGTCAGCTGTCCAGCAGCATCGCTCATAAGTTGGAGGATCTTCAGGAGACACATATCATCGACAATCTGAATCCTTCCAGTGAAGAACATTGGCACAAACTGAAGCATATTGAAAAGCTGTTTCGGGAACGAGAGGAAAGAGAAGCATTGGAGGGGATGATGCAGGAAATTACCAGTATATATGAGGATCTGTGTCAGGTACAGCCCGCCTCATGGCTCATGCGGCATGGCCGTCAAGCTAAACTGCCTGAGATATTTGTCTCTATGGAACTACAGCAAGATGACGTAATGCACAACATGGGTGGGAGGAATGTTATCGTCGTCACCCACGACCAGCTGTTGACCGTCAAGAGACCAGACGGTACTGACCCCACAGTGACTGTTCTCCAGGGGGAAGGAGGAGCAGGGAAGTCAACCCTTATGAAACTGCTCATGTACCACTGGATCAAGAAAACTGATGAAATTAAAGGACTTTCATCCGTTCCTCTCTTGTTATTTACTGAGTGTAGAGACGCCACCAAGGAAAGCCTCGCTGATCTGCTCCAGTATTATTGTCCCAACACTACCTCATCCTACGGTCCTGCTCGTCTGAAACAAATTGTTATGAGTCAGTCATTGATCATCATAGTTGACGGTTATGATGAGATCAACTCATCCTCCAAAAAGCTTTTGAAAGAAATTCTAGCTTATAGTGGAGACCATATTAGAATTTTTGTTACAACAAGACCAATAAATGCAAGAGAATTAGTAATGGTAGTGTCTGAAACAATGAACAAAATGATTCTGAAAGTCCTAGGTATTGATGAGAAGAACCAGCCACTCTTCGTCACAAAACTTCTACAAGTTTTACTTGATTCCAACCAAAACGTTCAGGAAGAAGCGGATAAACTGATGAAACGAATACGTAACATGATGGAAGATATGCGTATTATATTACATAATCCTTTAAACTTGAGTATGATTGTCCTTATGTGGGCGGAGAACCCTGAAAAGATCAACTCCCTAAAGACCATGACTGCTCTGTTTGCAACATTTCGTGAGTTAACTACAGGCAAGGTCATCGAGAGATTGGAGATGAAAGGTATGAAGAGATTAAAAGCAGAGGAGATATACCAACTATTCCTCTGTCACTTTGATGAGTTAGCTTATAATACTCACCGCAGAAGAGAATTCGAACTGAAAAGTGAAACAGTCAAGGAACTGAAGAGGAAGATTCGGGACATGAATCTCCCGGATGAAGCAGCGGAAGACTTATTATCCACCTACTTCACAACAAAATTATCCAGACAACGGTTTAGATTCGTCAGGATATACAGCTTCCGCCACAGGCTAGAGCAAGATTACTCTTGTGCCAGCCACCTTTCCACACTAGCAACTAAACCAGAAGCACAAATGAAGCTTACACAGTTAGTAACACAGGCACACGAGGATACCCCAAGTCTGACTTGTGAACCATATGTAATGACATTCCTCACAGGAATACTGCATATGAAAAACGTCTTGCCTACATATGCAGCAGAGATCATGGATCTTGTGCATATAGGGGCTGAGTTGGATGGCGAGTTGACAATAGATATTTTGCTCCATCATTTAGCTGAATGCAACAGAGATCCCAGTATGCTGCAAGCTGTGCAGGCAAGGATGGACCACTATCACAGTGAAGGGATAAGCACCTGGGAGATCACCACTGGGAGGCATTTGTGTTCTCTCTTGCCCTTGATAACCTCAAATACCGTGAAGAAGCTAGAGCTTACTATCCCTGAAAATCCAGCAACTCTCACCCATCTATATCCCGTCCTGGAGTGTGCTGTACTGAACAGCATTAAGATAAAGTTGGAGCTTGATTACGACAGGTACATGTACCAAGAAAAAGCCATCACAGATGATGAAGTGTTACAAGTATTCTCAGGCAGCCCAGTGCTGGAGAGTTTCGAGGGATGTATCAGTAAAGCTGGTGTGTTGCTGCTGCCGGAGTCCCTTCGGTATCTGCGACTGTTGGACGCCAATATGGAGGTCATAGCACATCTCAACACACGACTTCCTAGTCTCCACAACCTCGATAACCTAAGTGAGTATTTAATATGAAATACGGTGTCATTTCCAAACGTGTCTCACTAGAAATGTATTAAAACGGGCTTGATTATATTGAATGATGGTAGTAGTAGTAGTAACAGTGAATGTAATAAGGACATGGCCAGGATACCCAAATAGTAATGATATACTGTACATGATAAGGTACATGTCAGTATGCCCAACCAAGCATGTGTTTAAGGATATTCCTGTGGAGTTAACACTTACGTTACCATCATCATTTGGAAAGATCATTTCTGGAATAACAACATTTTTCAGTATGTAATGAAGCGGTTAACATTACCAAGCCAGGCGGGAAGACAAGCGCATCCAATCATCATCCCTAACATAGACACGTGCCAAGACACTGATGTATGGCTGGTAGGTCGACATGATACTGATAGCCATTGCTGTCAAACTCCTTGTTATTGTCATTAGCATTCTACAACTGAACCTGTCAGCATGCATACGTAATAATCATATATTTTCTTTTTCATGCATCTTTTTTATTGAGGCCGACATGGCACGGATATATATTGCCCCAGTCAAGGCTGTCTCGAATGAAAGAACAATGTTAAAGAGAACGAAACTTAGAATTAATTAGGGCTTCGCAAGAGTGTAGACTTAAAGGAAGAAAAGTTATGTAAAGAAGGAAAGACAACAGGGAAAAGAGAATTCTACAGCTGCCAGTTCGAGTACAGACGGTAACACAACAGCTAATACTAGAGTGGTCAATCTCCACACAGAAGCTGTGGGAAGCAGCAGCCAAACGTGTGCTACGGGTCCAAACCTTGTGGGTACGGACACTTGCAGAGAGAGAGAGAGAGAGAGAGAGAGAGAGAGAGAGAGAGAGAGAGAGAGAGAGAGAGAGAGAGAGAGAGAGAGAGAGAGAGAGAGAGAGAGAGAGAGAGAGAGAGAGAGAGAGAGGAGAGAAAATTCGTGGCCCACGTAAGGGGCAGGTTGGAGAGATGTGATGCCAGGAGAATTAATCGGAAGGAAAGCTTCTGATTCCACTCTTGTCAGCAGAGAGGTGGGGAGACGCTCCCCCTAGTGTGAGCATTCTTCTAAACTTGGGTGAATGAAGCCCCTTTAATGTAATAGCTGATCACAAGAAATACCAGTGGCACCTTTACAGCAGACTTTTTGATGGAGTTTCGAACAGAGTAGAAGAGATGGTGATGAGCAACACGTTTATAGTATTACAAGGTTGACCTGTGGTGTTTTGAAAATGTACTGAGAGAAACAAATGATTCTTAGAAAGAAATGTAGGGAGAAATTGACTTTTAGCACTATTACGTTTTAAGAGGTTATTGCTTCCCAATTCGAGATGCTACACAGATCAGAACTGAAAGAAGAAATATGATCAGTACGAGAAAGAAAACAAGTATTAAAGGCGTGAAGGGAGGAAAAGTGAGTTGACGTATGTAAATTGGAATCATCAGCAGAAGGCTAAATAGGATTATAAGTAGAAGAGAGAAGATCGTTTATCGAGAGAAGAGAGACAGTAGGTAATGGTAGGTAGGAGAGGAAACTTTGCAGTAGAGAACAGAGAGAAGCAGTAAACCAAAAGAAATGCAATTTAGAAAGCAAAGACTTATGCCACATCGTGTCACAGGCTTTGAAGATGTCGAGGGTAACGGTAAAAGTTTCACCTAGATCCTTGAGAAGAGAATCACAGGTGAGTCAATGCGAAATGCATACTGGTGATCTGAAAGAATGAAATAGGATTCTATGTGTTTGAAAAAGTGAGAGTTTAGAAAGCTTCATGTACTTGGAGATGCCAGAAGTTAGAGCAAAGGGGCAATAGTTGGAGGGGTTAGAGCGGTCTTTTCTCTTAGGAACAGCTGCACCAAGGCGGAGGGGGAAGTCTGACCAATTTGATAGAGGCGAAATAGACGAGCAAGGTCTTGTGCTAGCTCAGAGGCACACGGCCATAGAACACGAGAAAGTATGTTATTTGAAGTTTACGCCATGTTCATCAGGATTTGGGATAGTACCTGGAAGACCTTCCGCGAGGAGAATAGGGGAGATGGCATAAGTCCAGGGGGAGGAGATGGGGGCGAGGGAACAGAATTTGAATCGTTGTTGAGTTAAAGGAGATCATGGTGCCAAGAAGAGAGGTTTCATCAGTCGTAGACTTAGCAGTATATTAATCAGGCGTGAAATGAGGAAAGGTAGAATTACAGTTGTTGGAGATACTTTTGGTGAAGGACCAAAAAGATTTGCCTGTAGAAGTCAAGTTATCACGTTTTTTTTTTTAGGAAAGTGTTCTTAACTCTTCGCAGAACAGCCTTGCAATGATTCCGAGTAGAAATGAAGGCAGAGTAAGCTTTTGGCAAGGCAGGTATTTCAAGGCCTGACACTCACCAACCCTGATGCGACAGGCATCAGAGGAGGAAGGATCAAACCACGACTGAGGAGAAAAGTATTTAGAATATGAAATATAAGCCTCGATCCCAGCCAAAATAAACTTTGCTATGTCATCACCACCAGACGAAGCATTCTGACAGGCGAAGCAGTGCGCATCCCAGGGAAAGTCAGTGACGAAGCTGTGCAGAAAGAGCCACTGAGCTCTGTCACAGCGTCAAAACTGACGTTTCGAGGAGGGAGTAGAGGCTGTCCGTGACCATTCAGAATTAATAGAAACAAGATTGTGGTCAGAGGGCCCTAAGGGTGGCAGAAATGGTGGATGTATAGAGGAAGGGTTCATAGATAAAGAAGAGGTCAGTTAGATGAGTAGTCATAACGGTGGGCAACTCGAGTAGGATGTTTTATTAATTGTTCCGGATCCTTCAGGAGGGAAGCAGAAAAGACCTCGGTTCCGCCAGGATCTTGTCGGCTAGAGCTTTACTTTTGTACCAGATGGTATCTGAATTAGGAGACTCAAGAGCCATGGGACGAACAAAAGATGTTTTTGTACCACAGTACTTCATCCTTGGAGCAGAAACGATAATACACATTATAGATGGAGATCTGATGGTGCAGAGGAGAAGCAAGCTTGGACAGTTGGATTCCACAGAGAAGTAAAAGATCATTGGAGGATGTAATCAGATGTTGTTCAACAGAGGGAAGGTTACAATTTTAAGATCACAGATGTTGCAGAATTGGATAGAAAAAGAGCCAGGTATGGAAGCTGGATCTGTGGACGTGGGATGGATCCCTGTCGCATGGTGGCCTTGAAGTCGCCCTGTAATCCGTCCAATTTCTCTCAACCTGTAGCTCCGCTTTGGATCGAAGCCGAAGTGTTCTGTAAGTGTACTGCTATGAATTACAGAGTTTGGAAGGTACGAAGAAAATGGAAAAAGACATACAAAGATGTGAATTACGTGTTGCTAAATGCTGTGTTGGATGTCAACAGCCCACGTGCAACTGAGGCAAGAAGAAAAAAGACAGGGATTTGGGCCCGGAATGGGGTGAATAACAAGCGTAGCAGTGCTGGCTCACTAAGCCGCAGCCATTATCCCTCCCGCAACCCAGCCAGTCGTACCTTCTTGGTCGGTGGTTGCCTGCCATCCACTACTGCTCCTACCACTGCTACTACTACGGCATAGCAGCAGAGATGGGTGCTACCTACGACCTACTTCTTCGCCACTTCCCGTGTAGCGAAATAGAATTAGATGCAGACAAAGAATGGTCTTATGTACTTGCCTCCGCAGTCTAGCTTTCATGTATAATGCGTCAAAATCAAACCTACTATCATTCACAGCCAATCGCCACAGACCTTTTCCTGTTTTCTCCTACCTGTTGTTCCTCATGGCTTCGTTTAATCCTATGACCGCACTTCGCCACATTGTAGACATCATCGCTTCAATTTGCAATGTCCCATGCACGCCTCACACACTCTTTCATGCTCTGGCACCAAATGCTCAAGACAATTTTCACTCCATCCTTCCATTTTGACTTCCATTCCTACTTGCTTCCTTATGTGCACCTTCTTAGTCAGTCTCTTCTCGCCCATCCGCTCAACGTGTCTAATTCATTTCAACACACCATCTACTTCAACAATGTCTTCCTCGTTCAATCAACCCACCTTACACCGAATATTTTTCTCAGGCATTTCCTTTCCAACACATCCGCCCATCTCCGTATATTCTCATTTAAGGCCCACACCTTACATCTTCGCTACGTATAGCACATCAAGCACACCCAGACAGACAGAGTTCTCTCTTGCCATACAATCCTCATTGCACCCAAGACCACAACCTCCTCACCAACCCTGTATCTTAGATCACTTCTCATGGTTTTATTGGTTGCTGTGTCAAATTCCAGTCTACATGAGTATACATGAAAAAACCGACAACAGGATGCCTGATTGGCCCACAATTGGGTTGTCTGGTGAAAGAAAAAAAAAAAGTTAACTTGACAAGAAAATGTAATTCAGCTCTGGAGTTTTAAGCTATCATCGACTCCCCGCTGCTGCACATTAGCCTTCTAGTGGCCCCGTTACCGCTGTCATTTATGCAGTTTATTTCTGGCGTTTTTTTGAAGAGTATACCTGAATTTAAATTTATGAAATATTTCTCTAAAAGACTTTTGAAGATATTTATAGTCTTAGCATTCACTACGTCTGACGGAAACTTAGTGCTCAACACACCTATAGGAAAAAAAGCTTTTTTCCCCAAGTCCGTCTCACATATTTTAGTTTGGAGTTTTATTCCATTTGTCCTGGTAACTGTACTTTCTTGTATTTTGAAAATATCTTCTTAATTTAATTTATCGAACTTGTTCAGAATTTTCAACACTTGGATTAAGTCGCAGCAAAGTCTTCGTTTTTAAGGGAGAAGAGATCCAATCGTTTTAGCTTCTCTTCGTATCACAGATTTCTAAGAGATGGGATCAGTTTTGTCGCGCATCTTTGTACTTTCTCTAATTTCTTCTCGTCTTTTTTATAGTTTGGTGACCAAAACTGGACTGCATATTCAAGGTGTGGTCTTACTAGAGAATTATAAAGTGTGAGAATTGTTTCTGGTGTCTTGTAATCTATGTTTCTGGCTATGGAACATAACGTTTGGTTACCTTTTTTTACTTACTGCTTGACACTGTTTAGTGTACTTCAGGTTGTTGGTAATGACAGCTCTTAGGTCCTTTTCTTCATTTACTTTAGTTAGAAAGTTTCCGAATAGTTTGTTGCCGTAACGTATACTCTTGTCTCCAAAGTGCTTAACTCTACACTTGTCTACATTATACTTCATTTGCCATGTCTGACCACTCTGCTAGTAAGTTAAGATCTCGTTGAATCATTTCGTAGTCCCGCCTGTTTACTACAGCTCTACCTCCTAGTTTAGTATCGTCAGCAAATTTGGAGATCCTAGATATGCTTCTGAGTTCTAGGTAATTTATGTATATTATGAAAAGAATTGGGCCTAGGACTGAGACCTGTGGCACACCACTAGTTACGTCTAGCCAATCTGAGGCGTCGCCGTTTGATACTACACGCTGCTTTCTTCCGGTAAGCCAGTCTCTGATCCATGTACAGAGTTTTTCACCGATTCCGTGTGCTTTGAGTTTATGTAAATGTAAAAGTCCCTTGTGAGGTACTTTATTGAAAGCCTCTTGGAAATCTAAATATACTTGATCAGACGGTAATTTTTTCGTCCCAATTTTGATATCATGAAAAAATTCCAGCAAATTTGGCTCAATTGCGTAAACCGTGTTGGTTGTCCGATAAATTTCTTTCTAGAAAAGTGACAATCTTACCTTATTATTATTTCATAATTTGCCTAACACTCACATAAGGTTAATTAGGCGGTAGTTCAAGGAACACTTTTTGTCTCCTTTTTATATATATAGGAGTAACATTTGCTAGTTTCCACTTAGTTAGCACATGACCATCCGATAGAGATTTGTTGAATATTTTTGTTACGGGGTATATCAGCTGTCTCCTGACCTCTTTTAAAAATCTTTGAGCTAAGGTATCTGGACCGCTGGATTTGTTAGGATTTAATCAGTTCAGGTGTTTAAGTACTTCAGAGATCTTTCTTTCTCTAACCTTCAACTCTTCTTCATGAGATCCTTGAAACATTTTCATTGGTTGCAGTACTCGAGATGTTTCTTCAATTGTGAATATGGAGTTAAAAGAATATTTTAGTATGGTAGCCAGTTCCTTGTCGTCAGTAGTTCGTGTGTCATGTCCGTTTCGTAATGGTCCAATACCTTCTTTTACCGCCTTCCTTTGTCTTCTATATTTGAAGAATTCCTTAGGATTATTCTTAACTTTTAAGGAAATTATTCTATCTTCGTCGGGTTTACTCTGTCTTATGACCTTCTTACACTTTCTTTGGATTATGATTAATTCTTAACGATTTTCAACGGTTCCCATTGATTTGAATTTCTTATATGCTTTCTTCTTTTGGCGAATTAGTCCTTTTATTCTCCCATTCATCCATGGTGGTTTTGAAATATTGCAAGTTTTCTTCGTACTTTTATGGAATATGTTTATCATCAATCTCGAGTGGTATGCTTTTCTAATTATTCCACATTTCCTCTATTGTGTTAACGTCAAGAATTTTTTTCCAATTGGTACTGCGAATTTTGTGTATTATGTTTTCGAAATTTCCTAGCCTGTAATCTGGGATCAAGAGTTTGTTGTCACTTATTTCATAATCTAAATTTGTCTCTAATCTAATCAAACTCTCGCCTATTTCGCAAGAGTTGATTAAGTTTGTGTCACTGGTGAGGACAAGATCAAGAATGCTTTTACCTCTAGTTTTTTTTTTTTTTTTTACTTAGCTGTTCTAGAAAAGCGTCTTCAATCAGTTCCGTTAGTCTCGTTCCCTCTCGGTCAACTGTTATCGTGTTCCAGTTTGTGCTTGGACTGTTGAATCTCCAATTATTATAACTTCTTTACTGCTTACTGTAGTTTTGATTTCATTTATAACATCTTATCGTCGTCTTCGTTTTTGCTTTGGAGGTCTGTAAATAACTCCGAGACGTAGTTTACTTTTGAACTTGTCGGTAATATTAATGTTAAGAGAATCGTTAGTGTGTATTTACTTTGCTTAAAAGTACATACCCCAATTAAACTGTCTCTCTCACCTTCTAAACATTATAAGGCCATAAATTTATTTAACTCTCAGTTTTCTCCTTTTACAAATTCCCTCGAACTCAGATACGAACTTCTGCGGGCTATCCTCGAATCATCCACCAGAACAGTGTCATAATCAAAAAGCAATTGACTTTCTTCCCCCGAGCACCCCACCCTGAAAACACTTAGGACCGTTCCCTTCTCTTTCAGACCCTCACCTCCCTGTCCATCAGCAGAAAAACAGCCATTCTCATATCAAATATCCCTGCTGGAAAACCAACCTCCTTTTATCCTGCTCGCACACACAGCTTACTGTTTTATGAAATAATCCTCATCTCTGTTAGTAGGTCTCCTGCCACGCCACATATACGTAACACCTCCCTTAGATCATCCAGATCAATCCTATCATATTGTTCCAACCCCCCAATCCCTCATCCCACACACACTCTTTTCCGCTTCCATGGTTCCATTCGCTGCTAAGTTCACTCCCAGATATCTAAAATTTTCACTTCACTTCCTCCAATTTTTCTCCATTCAAACTTACATCACAATTAACTTGTCCCTGAACCCTATGAAACCTAATAACCTTGCTTTTATTCACATTTACTTTCAACCTTTACTTTCACGCACTTGACCAAACTCAGCCACCAACTTCTGCAGTTTCTTACTCGAATCGGCCACCATTTCTGTAACATCAGCGAACAACAACTGACTCACTTCCCAGGCCCTGTCATCCCCAACACATTAGATACTTGCCCCTCTCTCCAAAACTCTTACATTTACCTCCCTAACCACCCCATCAATAAATGAATTAAACAACCATGGAGACATCACAAACACCTGCCGTATGCCGACCTTCACCGGGAATCAATCACTCACCTCTCTTCATACTCGTACACATGCCTTACATCCTTGATAAAAACTTTTCACTGCTTCTAGCAGCTTACCTCCCACACCCTATACTCTTAAGACCTTCCACAAAGCATCTCTAACAACACTATTATATACCTTCTCCAGATCCATAAATGCTACATACAAATCCATCTGTTTTTCTAAGTATTTCTCACACACATTCTTTAAAGAAAACACCTGATCCAGACATCCTCGACCACTTCTGAAACCAAACTGCTCCTCCCCAATCTGTTGCTCTGTACATGCATTCACCCTCTCAGTCAATATCCTTCCATACAATTTCGCAGGAATACTCAATAAACTTATACCTCTGTAGATTGAACATTCACTTTCATCCCGTTGCCTATGTACAATGGCACTATACATCCATTCCGGAAATTCTCAAGCATTTCACTAAGATCCATACATACAATGAGTATCCGTATCAACTAATCAACAACACAGCCATCCCCTTTCTTAAGAAATTCAACTGCAATACCAACCAAACTCGCCGCCTTTACGGATTTCATCTTCCGGAAAGCTTTCACCACCTCTTCTCTCTTAACCAAACCATTCCCCCTGACTCTCTCTTCGCACACTACCCAAAGCACCCTATATCTGCCACATCCAACAAGTCTTCAAAGTTTTCCATCTCCTCACTTCACCACTACCTGTTCCTATTTCCCCCCTTGCCGCCTTCATGATTGTTCCCATTTCTTTTCTTGTCTTTTGCACGATATTCACCTCCTTCCAAAACATCTTTTTATTCCCCTAAAGTTTAATGATACTCTCTCACCCCAACTTTCATTTGCCCTCTTTTTCAATCCTTGTACCTTCCTCTTGACATCCTCCCGCTTTCTTTTATACAGTTCCCAGACTTTTCCACCCCTTGCTTATAAGTATCGTCCAAACGCCTTTATTTTCTCCTGCACTAAAATCTCCGCTTCGTCATCGCACCATTCACTACCCTTTCTAATCTGTCCACCTCTCACCTTTCTCAAGCTATGTGTATCTTTTGCACATGCCATCACTGCTTCCCTGAATACATCCCATTCCTCACCCATTCCTCTCACGTCATTTACTCTCACCTTTTGCCATTCTACACTCAGTCTCTCCTGGTACTTCCTCACTCAGGTCTTTCCAAGCTCACTTATTCTCACCACTTTCTTCTCCCCAACATTTTCTCTTCATTTTGAAAACCTCAACAAATCTTAACCTTCGCCTCCACAAGATAGTTATCAGACGTCCCACTAATCCCAATAGCTGCCCTTCTCAGCACATTGCCATCCAAAAGTCTCTCTTTTTCACGCCTATCAATTTATACGTAATCGCGTAATACATTTTAAGCATCTCTCCTTATACTTGTGTATATCTCTCTCTTTAAACAAGGTATTCCCAGTCACCATTTTCTTTTTTATCAGCACCATTTCCACTTACATCACTGAATACGCCCTGTATACCAATTATACCCTCAATTGCCACATAACTCACCCTCACATTTAGATCACCCATCACTAATACCCGGTCTCATGTACCAAAGCTGCTGACACGTTCAACTGCTTTCAAAATAATTGCCCCTCATGATCTTTCTTCTCATGACCAGATACATAAGCATCAATAATCACCCATCTCTCTCCACTCACTCAGTTTTACCCACATCGTTCTAGAATTCAGTTCCTTATACACTGTTGCACACTCCCACACCTCCTCCTTCAGTAGTGCTACTCCTTTAAAACTTTTCCTTTCCAAACCCCTAATATTACTCCCGAAGCTTTTCTAAAACATTTTCCCCCTTTACCCTCCTTGTAATCTAACTTTCTAAAAGGGGAAAAAGAAGGAGTCATGCAGGGAGTGCTCATCCTCCTGGAAGGCTCAGACTGGGGGTTTCTAAATGTATGTGAATGTGACCAAGATGAGAAAAAAGGAGTGATAGGTAGTATGTTTGAGGAAAGGAAGCTGGATGTTTTGGCTCTGAGTGAGACAAAGCTCAAAGGTAAAGGGGAAGAGTGATTTGGGAAAGCCTTTGGAGTAAAGTCAGGAGTTGCTGAGAGGACAAGAACAAAGGAAGGAGTAGCACTACTCCTGAAGCAGGAGTTGGGTGATTATTGGTGCCTATGCACCTGGTCATGAGAAGAAAGATCATGAGAGGTAAATGTTTTAGGAGCAGTTGAGTGAGATTATTAGTAGCTTTGATGCACGAGACCGGGTTATGGTGATGGGTGATTTGAATAGAAAGGTGAGTAATGTGGTAGTTGAAGTTATAAGTCGTGTACATGGGGTGTTCAGTGATGTAATTGGAAATGGTGAAGAGCTGTAGATTTATGTGCTGAAAAAAGACTGGTGACTGGGAATACCTGGTATAAAAGAGAGATATACATAAGTATACGTATGCAAGTAGGAGAGATGGCCAGAGAGCGTTATTGAATTACGTGCCAATTGATAGGCGCGTGAAAGAGAGACTTTTGGATGTTAATGTGATGAGAGGAGCAACTAGAAGCATGTCTGATCACTATCTTATGGAGGCGAAGGTGAAGATTTGTAGAGGTTCTCAGAAAAGAAGAGAGAATGTTGGGGTGAAGAGAGTGGTGAGAATAAGTGGGCTTAGAAAGGAGACTTGTGTGAGGAAGTACAAAGAGAGACTGAGTGCAGAATGGACAAAGGTGAGAGCAAATGACAAAAGGGGACTGGGGGAAGAATGGGAGGTATTTAGGGAAGCCGTGATGGCTTGCACAAAAGATGCATGTGGCATGAGAAAGGTGGGAGGTGGGCATATTAGAAAGGGTAGTGAGTGGTGGGATGAAGAAGCAAGATTGTCAGTGAAAGAGAACAAAATCGTGTTTGGGCGATATTTGCAGGGATGTAGTGCGAATGGCTGGGATATGTATAAAAGAAAGAGACAGGAGGTCAGGTGAAAGGTGCAAGAGGGGAAAAAGAGGGCAAATGAGAGTTGGGATGAGAACATATCATTGGATTTTAAGGAGAATAAAAAGATGTTTTAGAAGGAGGTAAATAAAGTGCGTAAGACAAGAGAACAAATGGGAACATCAGTGAAGGGAGCTAATGGGGAGGTAATAACAAGTACTGGTGAAGTGAGAAGATGGAGTGAGTATTTTGAAGTTTCCTTGAATGTGTTTGATTAAAGAGTGGAAGATATAGGGTGTTTTGGCTGAGGTGGTGTGCGAAATGAGAGGGTCAGGGAGAATGGTTGAGCAAACAGAGAAGAGGTAGTGAAAGCTTTGCGGAAGATTAAAGCCGGCAAGGCGGTGGGTTTGGATGGTATTGCAGGTGAATTTATCAAAAAAGGTGATGACTGCGTTGTTCACTGGTTGGTAAGGATATTCAGTGTATGTATGGTTCATGGTCAAGTGCCTGAGGATTGGCAGAATGCATGCATGGTGCCATTGTACAAAGGCAAAGGTGATAGGATGAGTATTCAAGTTACAGAGGTATAAGTTTGTTGAGTATTCCTGGGAAATTATATGGGAGAGTATTGATTGAGAGGGTAAAGGCATGTACAGGGCATCAGACTGGGCAAGAGCAGTGTTTTTAGAAGTGGTAGAGGATGTGTGGATCAGGTGTTTGCTTTCAAGAATGTATGTGAGAAATACTTAGAAAAACAAATGGATTTGTATGTAGCATTTATGGATCTGGGGAAGCCATATGATAGAGTTGATAGAGATGCTCTGTGGAAGGTATTAAGACTATATGGTGTGGGAGGTAAGTTGCTAGAAGCAAAGTTTTTATCAAGGATGTAAGGCATGTGTACGAGTAGGAAGACAGGAAAGTGATTGGTTCCCAGTGAATGTCAGTTTCCAGTAAGGGGTCGTGATGCTCCATAGTTGTTTAATTTGTTTATGGATAGGGTTGTTAGGGAGGTGAATGCAAGAGTTTTGGAGAGAGAGGCAAGTGTGGAGTCTCTTGTGGATGAGGGGGCTTGGGAAGTGAGTCAGTTGTTGTTCGCTGATGATACATCGCTGGTGGCTGATTCGGTTGAAAAACTGCAGAAGTTGTTGACTGAGTTTGGTAAGGTGTGTGAAAGAAGAAAGCTGAGAGTAAATGTGAATAAGAGCAAGATTATCAGCTCTAGTAGGGTTGAGGGACAAGTTAATTGGGAGGTCAATTTGGATGAAAAAAGAACTGGAGGAAGTGAAGTCTTTTAGATATCTGGGAGTGAATTTAGCAGCGGATGGCACCATGAAAGCGGAAGTGAGTCACTGGGTGGGGAAGGGGACGAAGGTTCTGGGAGCGTTGAAGAAAGTGTGGAAGGCGAGAACGTTATCTCGGAGAGCAAAAATGGGTATGTATGAAGGAGTAGTGGTTCCAACAATGTTATATGGTTGCAAGACATGGGCTATAGATGAGGTTTCGCGGAGGAGGGTGGATGTGTTGGAAATGAAAGGTTTGAGGACAATATGTGGTGTGAGGTGGTTTGATCGAGTAAGTAATGAAAGGGTGCGAGAGATGTGTGGTAATAAAAAATAGTGTGGTTGAGAGAGCAGAAGGTTTATTAAAATGGTTTGGTCACATGGAGAGAATGGATGAGGACAGATTGACAAAGAGGATATATATGTCAGAGGTGGAGGGAACGAGGGGAAGTGGGAGACCAAATTGGAGTTGGAAGGATGGAGTAAAAGAGATTGTAAGCGATTGGCGCCTGAATATACAGGAAGGTGAAAGGCGTGCAAGGAATAGAGTGATTTGGAACGATGCGGTATACCGAGGTCAACGTGCTATGAATTGAACGAGGGCATGTGAAGCGTCCGGGGTAAACCATGGAAAGGTCTGTAGGGCCTGGATGTGGAAAGAGAGTTGTGGTTTCGGTGCATTATACCCTTGTACCCTCTTCCTCTGACACATATATCCTCTTTGTCAATCTGTCCTCACTCATTCTCTCCATGTGACAAAATCATTTCAACGCACCCTCTTCTGTTCCCTCAACCACACTCTTTTTATTACCACACATCTCTTTTATCCTTTCATTACTTGCTCGATCAAACCACCTCACACCACATATTGTCCTCAAACCTTTCATTTCCAACACATCCACCCTCCTTCGCACAATCCTATCTATAGCCCATGCCTCGCAACCATATATTGTTGGAATTACTATTCCTCCAAACAATGCCATTTTTGCTCTCCGATATAACGTCGTCTCCTTCCACACATTCTTCAACGAATCCCAGAACCTTCCCGTCCTCCCATACCCGGTGACTCGCTTCCTCTTCCATGGTTCCATCCGCTGCCATGTTCACTCCCAGATATCTAAAACACTTAACTTCCTCCAGTTTTTCTCCATTCAAACATACCTCCCAATTAACTTGTCCCTCAACCCTACTGAACCTAATAAACTTGCACTTATTCAAATTTACTTTCAGCTTTCTTCTTTCACACACTTTACCAAACTCAGTCACCGACTTTTGCAGTTTCTCACCTGAATCATCTACCAGCGCTGTATCATCAGCGAACAACAACTGACTCACTTCCCAATCCTTCTCATCCATAACAGACTGCATACTTACCCTTCTCTCCAAAATTCTTGCTTTAACTTCCCTTACCACCCCATCCATAAACAAATTAAAAAACATGGAGACATCACACATCCCTGCCGCAAACCTACATTCACTGAGAACCAATCATTTTCCTCTCTTCCTACTCGTACACATGCCTTACATCCTTGGTAAAAACTTTTCTCTCCTTACAGCAACTTACCTCCCACACCATATACATTTAATACCTTCCATAAGGCATCTATATTAACCCTATCTTCTGGCTTTTTCCAGACCCATAAATGCTACATACAAATCCATTTGTTTTTGTAAGTATTTCTCACATACATTCTTCGAAGCAAACACCTGATCCACACATCCTCTACCACTTCTGAAACCAAACTGCTCTTCCCCAATCTGATGTTCTGTACATGCCTTCACCCTCTCAATCAATACCCTCCTATATGATTTAACGGGAAACTTATACCTCTGTAATTTGAACACTCACCTTTATCCCCTTTGCCTTTGAACAATGGCACTATGCATGCATTCCGCCAATCCTCAGGCACTTCACCATGAGCCATACATACATCAAATATCCTCACCAACCAGTCAACAACACAGTCACCCCTTTTCTTTAAGAAATTCCACTGCAATACCAGCCAAAGTCGCTGTCTTCGCGGCTTACATCTTCCACAAAGCTTTCACTACCTCTTCTCTGTTTACTAAATCATTCTCCATGACCCTCTGACTTTGCACACCACCTCGACCAAAACACTCTATATCTGCCACTCCATCATCCAACACATTCAAAAAACCTTCAAAATACTCACTCCATCTCCTTACATCATCACTACTTGTTATTACCACCCCAATTGCCCCCTTCACCGATGTTCTCATTTCTTCTCTTGTCTCACACACTTTATTTACCCCCTTCCAAAGCATCTTTTTATTCTCCCTAAACTTTAATGATATTCTCTCGCCCCAACTCTCATTTGCTCTCTTTTTAACTCCTTGCACCTTTCTCTTGACCTCCCTGCCTCTTTCTTTTAAACATCTCCCAATCATTTGCATTATTTCCCTGCAAAAATCGTCCAAATGCGTCTCTCTTCTCTTTCTCTAATAGTCTTACTTGTTCATCCCACCACTCACTGCCCTTTCTAATCTGCCCACCTTCCATGCTTCTTATACCACAAGCATCTTTTGCGCAAGTCATCACTGCTTCCCTAAATACATCCCATTCCTTCCCCACTCCCCCCGCCTCGTGCATCAAAAGTGCTAACACACTCACTCAGCTGCTCTCGAAAAACTTGCCTCTCATGATCTTTCTTCTCATGCCCAAGTGCATAGGCACCAATAATCACCCATGTGTCTCGATCCACTTTTAGTTTTACCAATATCAATCGAAAGTTTACTTTCTTACACTCTATCACATACTCCCACGACTCCTGTTTCAGGAGTAGTGCTATTCCTTCCTTTACTTTTGTCCTCTCACCAAACCCAGGACATGAGAAGAAAGATCATGAGAGGCAAGTATTTTAGGAGCAGCTGAGGGAGTGTGTTGGCAGCTTTAGTGCACGAGACCGGGTTATAGTGATGGGTGATTTGAATGCAAAGGTGGCAGTTGAGGGTACAATTGATGTACATGGGGTGTTCAGTGTTGTAAATGGAAATGGTGAAGAGCTTGAGGATTTGTGTGCTGAAAAAGTACTCCTGATTGGGAATACCTGGTTCAAAAAGAGAGATATACATAAGCATACGTATGTGAGTAGAAGAGATGTCCAAAGATCGTTTTTGGTTTACGTGTTAACTAATAGGCACGTGAAAGAGAGACTTGACTTTTGGATGTTAATGTGCTGAGAGGGGCAGCTGGAGGGATGTCTGATCAGTATCTTGTGCAGGCGAAGGTGAAGATTTCTTAAGGTTTTCAGAAAAAAAAGATAGAATGTTGGGGAGAGGAGAGTGGTGAGAGTAAGTGAACTTGGAAAGATTTGTGTGAGGAAGTACTAGGAGAGACTGAGTACAAAATGGAAAAAGGTGAGAACAAAGGACGTAAGGGGAGTGGGGGACGAATGGGATGTATTTAGGGAAGCAGCGATGGCTTGTACACAGGATGCTTGTGGCATGAAAAAGGTGAAAGCTGGACAAATTAGAAAGGGTAGTGAGTGGTGGGATGAGGAGGTAAGATTATTAGTGAAAGAGAACAGAGACGCCTTCGGACGTCTTTGGAGATGTATAAAAGAAAGCGGCAGGAGGTCAAAAGAAAGGGGTAAGAGGTGATAAATAGGGCAAATGAGAGTTGGGGTGAGAGAGTATCATTAAATTTTAGGGACAATAAAAAGATGTTTTGGAAGGAGGTAGATAAATTGTGTAAGACAAGAGTACAAATGGGAACATCGGTGAAGAAGGCTAATGGGGAGGTAATAACAAGTAGTGATGATGTGAGAAGGAGATATAGTGAGTATTTCAAAGGCTTGTTAAACGTGTTTGATGATAGAGTGGCAGATATAGGGTCTCTCGGTCGGGATGGTGTGCGAGGTGAGAAGGTCAGGGAGAATTGTTTAGTAAACAGAGATGGGTAGTAAAAGCCTTGAGGAAAATGAAAGCCGGCAAGGCGGCGGATTTGGATTGTATTGCATTGGAATTTATCAAGAAAGGGGGGTGACTGTGTTGTTGACTGGTTAGTGAAGATATTCAATGTATGTATGGATCTTGACGAAGTGCCTGAGGATTGGCGGAATGCATGTATAGAGCCACTGTACAAAGGCAAAGGGGATAAAGGCGAGTGTTCAAATTACAGAAGCATAAAGTTTTTAAGTATTCCTGGGAAATTATATGGGAGGGTATTGATTGAGAGGGTGAAGGCATGTACGGAGCATCAGACTCGAGAAGAGCAGTTTGGTTTCAAAAGTGGTAGAGGATTAATGGATTAATTGTTTCCTTTGTTATCATTTCCTAGCGCTACCTGGCACGCGTGCGGGGGGAAGGGGTTGTCATTTCATCTGTGGCGGGGTGGCGACGGGAATGAATGAAGGCGGCAAGTATGAATTATGTTCATGTGTATATATGTATATGTCTCTGTATATATATATATATATATATATATATATATATATATATATATATATATATATATATATATATATATATATATATATACATATATATATATATATATATATATATATATATATATATATATATATATATATATATATATATATATATATATATATATTAGTTAACACGTAACTAATAGGGGATAGGGGAGAAAGAATACTTCCCACGTATTCCCTGCGTGTTGTAGAAGGCGACTAAAAGGGGAGGGAGCGGGTGGCTGGAAATCTTCCCCTCTCGTTTTTTTTAATTTTCCAAAAGAAGGAACAGAGAAGGGGGTCAGGTGAGGATATTCCCTCTAAGGCCGAGTCCTCTGTTCTTAATGCTACCTCACTAACGCGGGAAATGGCGAATAGCATGAAAAAAAAAAAATATATATATATATATATATATATATATATATATATATATATATATATATATATATATATATATATGGAAAGAGGGGCAAGTATGAAGTCTGTTGGGGATAAGAGAGCTTGGGAAGTAAGTCAGTTCTTGTTCGCTGATGATACAACGCTGGTGGCTGATTCATGTGAGAAACTGCAGAATCTGGTGACTGAGTTTGGTAAAGTGTGTGAAAGAAGAAAGTTAAGAGTAAATGTGAATAAGAGCAAGGTAATTAGGTACGTGTTAACTAATGTGAGAAACTGCAGAAGCTGGTGACTGAGTTTGGTAAAGTGTGTGAAAGAAGAAAGTTAAGAGTAAATGTGAATAAGAGCAAGGTAATTAGGCACAGTGGGGTTGAGGGTCAAGTCAATTGGGAGGTAAGTTTGAATGGAGAAAAACTGGAGGAAGTAAAGTGTTTTAGATATCTGGGAGTGGATCTGGCAGCGGATGGAACCATGGAAGCGGAAATGGATCATAGGGTGGGGGAGGGGGCGAAAATCCTGGGAGCCTTGAAGAATGTGTGGAAGTTGAGAACATTATCTCGGAAAGCAAAAAAATGGGTATGTTTGAAGGAATAGTGGTTCCAACAATGTTGTATGGTTGCGAGGCGTGGGCTATGGATAGAGTTGTGCGCAGGAGGATGGATGTGCTGGAAATGAGATGTTTGAGGACAATGTGTGGTGTGAGGTGGTTTGATCGAGCAAGTAACGTAAGGGTAAGAGAGATGTGTGGAAATAAAAAGAGCGTGGTTGAGAGAGCAGAAGAGGGTGTTTTGAAATGGTTTGGGCACATGGAGAGAATGAGTGAGGAAAGATTGACCAAGAGGATATATGTGTCGGAGGTGGAGGGAACGAGGAGAAGTGGGAGACCAAATTGGAGGTGGACAGATGGAGTGAAAAAGATTTTGTGTGATCGAGGCCTGAACATGCAGGAGGGTGAAAGGTGGGCAAGGAATAGAGTGAATTGGATCGATGTGGTATACCGGGGTTGACGTGCTGTCAGTGGATTGAATCAGGGCATGTGAAGCGTCTGGGGTAAACCATGGAAAGTTGTGTAGGTATGTATATTTGCGTGTGTGGACGTATGTATATACATGTGTATGGGGGTGGGTTGGGCCATTTCTTTCGTCTGTTTCCTTGCGCTACCTCGCAAACGCGGGAGACAGCGACAAAGCAAATATATATATATATATATATATATATATATATATATATATATATATATATATATATATATATATATATATATATATATATATCATACAAACCTCCAACAGCCAGGATCGAACCTGGGACCCCTGTGCAAGAGGCAGGCATGATATATATATATATATATATATATATATATATATATATATATATATATATATATATATATATATATATATATATACATACAGAGACATATACATATATATACATGTACATAATTCATACTTGCTGCCTTCATTCATTCTCGTCGCCACCCCGCCACAGATGAAATGACAACCCCTTCCCCCCGCACGCGTGACAGGTAGAGCTAGGAAATGATAACAAAGGAAACAAAGTGCATTCATATGCATATTCATATGCACTTTATTCGTATTCATATAACTCCGCGTTGTACAGTTAGGTTCGGTAAAACGCTATCAGCTGGCTATGTGCGTCTGTTCGGAAACAACCAAGTATAGACCCCGTTGCTCACCATTGTGAGACGAAGGGTATTCGAGTACTCAGTATTTCGAATAGTTGTTTCCTATTATACAGTCCCATAGCCTAGCCGTTAGAATGCCTGCCTCTTGCACATTGGTCCCAGGTTCGATCCTGGCTGTTGGAGGTGTGTATGTTGTATGAAGGTGCGTGTTCATATGCAATTTATTCGTATTCATATACCTCCGCGTTGTACAGTTAGGTTCGGTAAAACGCTATCATCTGGCTATGTGCGTCTGTTCGGAAACAACCAAATATAGACCCCGTTGCTCACCATTGTGAGACGAAGGGTATTCGAGTACTCAGTATTTCGAATAGTTGTTTCCTATTATACAGTCCCATAGCCTAGCGGTTAGCATGCCTGCCTCTTGCACAGGTGTCCCAGGTTCGATCCTGGCTGTTGGAGGTTTGTATGTTCTATGAAGGTGCTCGTTCATATGCACTTTATTCGTATATATATATATATATATATATATTTTGGAAGAGCAGTGTGGTTTCAGAAGTGGTAGAGGATGTGTGGATCAGGTGTTTGCTTTGAAGAATGTATGTGAGAAATACTTAGAAAAGCAAATGGATTTGTATGTTACATTTATGGATCTGGAGAAGGCATATGATAGAGTTGATAGAGATGCTCTGTGGAAGGTATTAAGAATATATGGTGTGGGAGGCAAGTTGTTAGAAGCAGTGAAAAGTTTTTATCGAGGATGTAAGGCATGTGTACGTGTAGGAAGAGAGGAAAGTGATTGGTTCTCAGTGAATGTAGGTTTGCGGCAGGGGTGTGTGATGTCTCCATGGTTGTTTAATTTGTTTATGGATGGGGTTGTTAGGGAGGTGAATGCAAGAGTTTTGGAAAGAGGGGCAAGGATGAAGTCTGTTGGGGATGAGAGAGCTTGGGAAGTGAGTCAGTTGTTGTTCGCTGATGATACAGCGCTGGTGGCTGATTCATGTGAGAAACTGCAGAAGCTGGTGACTGAATTTGGTAAAGTGTGTGAAAGAAGAAAGTTAAGAGTAAATGTGAATAAGAGCAAGGTTATTAGGTACAGTAGGGTTGAGGGTCAAGTCAACTGGGAGGTGAGTTTGAATGGAGAAAAACTGGAGGAAGTGAAGTGTTTTAGATATCTGGGAGTGGATCTGGCAGCGGATGGAAACATGGAAGCGGAAGTGGATAATAGGGTGGGGGAGGGGGCGAAAATTCTGGGAGCCTTGAAGAATGTGTGGAAGTCGAGAAAATTATCTCGGAAAGCAAAAATGGGTATGTTTGAAGGAATAGTGGTTCCAACAATGTTGTATGGTTGCGAGGCGTGGACTATGGATAGAGTTGTTCGCAGGAGGATGGATGTGCTGGAAATGAGATGTTTGAGGACAATGTGTGGTGTGAGGTGGTTTGATCGAGTAAGTAACGTAAGGGTAAGAGAGATGTGTGGAAATAAAAAGAGCGTGGTTGAGAGAGCAGAAGAGGGTGTTTTGAAATGGTTTGGTCTCATGGAGAGAATGAGTGAGGAAAGATTGACCAAGAAGATATATGTGTCGGAGGTGGAGGGAACGAGGAGAAGAGGGAGACCAAATTGGAGGTGGAAAGATGGAGTGAAAAAGATTTTGTGTCATCGGGGCCTGAACATGCAGGAGGGTGAAAGGAGGGCAAGGAATAGAGTGAATTGGAGCGATGTGGTATACCGGGGTTGACGTGCTGTCAGTGGATTGAATCAAGGCATGTGAAGCGTCTGGGGTAAACCATGGAAAGCTGTGAAGGTATGTATATTTGCGTGTGTGGACGTATGTATATACATGTGTATGGGGGTGGGTTGGGCCATTTCTTTCGTCTGTTTCCTTGCGCTACCTCGCAAACGCGGGAGACAGCGACAAAGCAAAAAAAAAAAAAAAAGAAATATATATATATATATATATATATATATATATATATATATATATATATATATATATATATATATATATATATATATATTTTTTTTTTTTTTTTTATACTTTGTCGCTGTCTCCCGCGTTTGCGAGGTAGCGCAAGGAAACAGACGAAAGAAATGGCCCAACCCCCCCCATACACATGTACATACACACGTCCACACACGCAAATATACATACCTACACAGCTTTTCTTGGTTTACCCCGGACGCTTCACATGCCTTGATTCAATCCACTGACAGCACGTCAACCCCTGTATACCACATCGCTCCAATTCACTCTATTCCTTGCCCTCCTTTCACCCTCCTGCATGTTCAGGCCCCGATCACACAAAATCCTTTTCACTCCATCTTTCCACCTCCAATTTGGCCTCCCTCTTCTCCTCGTTCCCTCCACCTCCGACACATATATCCTCTTGGTCAATCTTTCCTCACTCATTCTCTCCATGTGCCCAAACCATTTCAAAACACCCTCTTCTGCTCTCTCAACCACGCTCTTTTTATTTCCACACATCTCTCTTACCCTTACGTTACTTACTCGATCAAACCACCTCACACCACACATTGTCCTCAAACATCTCATTTCCAGCACATCCATCCTCCTGCGCACAACTCTATCCATAGCCCACGCCTCGCAACCATACAACATTGTTGGAACTACTATTCCTTCAAACATACCCATTTTTGCTTTCCGGGATAATGTTCTCGACTTCCACACATTTTTCAAGGCTCCCAAAATTTTCGCCCCCTCCCCCACCCTATGATCCACTTCCGCTTCCATGGTTCCATCCGCTGACAGATCCACTCCCAGATATCTAAAACACTTCACTTCCTCCAGTTTTTCTCCATTCAAACTCACCTCCCAATTGACTTGACCCTCAACCCTACTGTACCTAATAACCTTGCTCTTATTCACATTTACTCTTAACTTTCTTCTTCCACACACTTTACCAAACTCCGTCACCAGCTTCTGCAGTTTCTCACATGAATCCGTCACCAGCGCTGTATCATCAGCGAACAACAACTGACTCACTTCCCAAGCTCTCTCATCCCCAACAGACTTCATACTTGCCCCTCTTTCCAAGACTCTTGCATTTACCTCCCTAACAACCCCATCCATAAACAAATTAAACAACCATGGAGACATCACACACCCCTGCCGCAAACCTACATTCACTGAGAACCAATCACTTTCCTCTCTTCCTACACGTACACATGCCTTACATCCTCGATAAAAACTTTTCACTGCTTCTAACAACTTGCCTCCCACACCATATATTCTTAATACCTTCCACAGAGCATCTCTATCAACTCTATCATATGCCTTCTCCAGATCCATAAATGCTACATACAAATCCATTTGCTTTTCTAAGTATTTCTCACATACATTCTTCAAAGCAAACACCTGATCCACACATCCTCTACCACTTCTGAAACCACACATATATATATATATATATATATATATATATATATATATATATATATATATATATATATATATATATATATATATGTATACGTTGAAATGTATAGGTATGTATATGTGCGCGTGTGGACGTGTATGTATATACATGTGTATGTGGTTGGTTTGGGCCATTCTTTCGTCTGTTCCCTTGTGGTACCTCGCAAACACGGGAGACAGCCACAAAGTATAATAAATAAAATAGATAAATAAATCAATTGATATATATTGGAAAGATCACAATTTTACGGGTGATGAAGTATATTCCCATGAGTCCACGGGGAAAATGAAACACGATAGGTTCCCAAGTGCACTTTCGTGTAATAATCACATTATCGGGGGAGACGCAAGAGAGAAATATAAGTCAGTTGATATACAACGAAGAGACGTAGCTAGGACGCCATTTGATAAACATGCAATTGTCCAAGACAGACAACGAGCGTATCATAAACTTATATGTAAACGCCTATACACAGACATATACATATACACATACATATCAAGATATACACATATACATACATATACTTACACACAAACTAACATACACATAAATCAACTTGTACATATTCTTACTTGCTTGCCTTCATCCATTCCTGGAGCTACCTCGCCCCACAGGAAGTAGCATCGCTACCCGCTGCTTCAACGAGATAGCGACAGGAAAACAGAGAAAAAACGCCACATTCGTTCACACTTAATCTCTAGTTGTCACGTGTAATGCATCGAAAACACAGCTCCATATCGACATCCATGCTCCACAGACGTTTCCCAGGTTTACCTGAGAGTTTTCATATGCCCTGGTTCAGTCCATTGATAGCACGTTGTCCCCTGTATACCACATTCTTCCAGTTCATTCAATTCCTTGCACGCCTCTCACCCTTCTGTATTTTCAGGCCCTGATCGCTCAAAATCTTTTTCATTCCGTCCTTTCACCTCCAGTCTGGTCTCTCGCTTCTAATTCTTCGCTACTTCTTGGGCACATATATCCTCTTCGTCAACCTTTCCTCACTCATTCTCTTCGTATATCCAAACTATTTCAACACAATCTATTCCGCTCCCTCAACCACACTCTTTTTATTTCCACACATCTGTTTTACCCTTTAATTACTTACTCGATCAAACTACTTCACACCACATATTGTCCTGAAACATTTCATTTCCAACACATCCACCCTCCTCATGCCTCGCAACCGTAGAATATCATTGGAACTACTATTACTTCAAACCTACCAATTTTTGCTCTCCGAGATAACGTTCTCTCCTTCCACAAATTCTTCATCGCTTCCAAAATCCTTCGCCCCCTCCCCAGCCCTGTGACTCACTTCCGCTTCCATGGTTCCATTCACTGCTAAAACACTTCACTTTCTTCCATTTTTTCTCTCTTAAAACTTACATCCCAATTAACTTGTCCTTCAACCCTGCTGAACCTGATAACCTTGCTCTTATTTACATTTAGTCTCAACTATTACCTTCCACACACTTTTCCAAACACCAGTCATCATCTGCAGTTTGTCAATGGAATCAGCCACCACTGCTGTATCATCGGTGAACAACAAGTGACTCACTTCACAGGTCCTCTCATCCACAACTAACTGCATATTCGCCCCTCTCTCCAAAATTCCTGCATTCATCTCTCTAACCACTCCATCCATAAACATTTTAAACAACCATGAAGACATCACACACCTATGCCGCAGACCGACCTTCACTGGAAACCAATCGCTCTCCTCTTCTACCTTCTTGTGCACATCCCTACATCACTGGTAAAAACTTTTCACTGCTTCTAGTAGCTTACCTCTCACACTAGATAATCTTGACACCTTCCACAAAGCATCTCTATCAACTCTATCATATTCCTTCTCCACATCCATAAATGCTACAAACAAATCCATCTGTTTTTCTAAGTATTTTTCACGCCATTCTTCAAAGCTAACACCTGATCCACACATCCTCTACCACTTCTGAAACCACACGGCTCCTACCCAGTTTGATGCTTTGTACACGCCTTCGCCGTCTCAGTCAATAACCTCCCCCCATACAATTTCCCAGGGATACTGTACAAACTTATGCCTCAGTAGTTTGAACACTCAGCTATCTCGTCTTTGCTTTTGTGCATTGGCACTATGCATGCATTTCGCCAATCTTCAGGCACTTCATGATACATACATAACACTAAATATCATTACCAACCAATCAACAACAAAGTCACCCCATTTCCTAATAAGTTCAACTGCAATACCATCCATCCATATATATATATATATATATATATATATATATATATATATATATATATATATATATATATATATATATATATATATGTATATATATATATATATATATATATATATATATATATATATATATATATATATATATATATATATATATATATATATATATGTGTATATTTAATGTATGTATGACTCATGGTGAGGTGCCTGAGGATTGGCGGAATGCGTGCATAGTGCCATTGTACAAAGGCAAAGGGGATAAGAGTGAGTGCTCAAATTACAGAGGTATAAGTTTGTTGAGTATTCCTGGCAAATTATATGGGAGGGTATTGTTTGAGAGGGTGAAGGCATGTACAGAGCATCAGATTGGGGAAGAGCAGTGTGGTTTCAGAAGTGGTAGAGGATGTGTGGATCAGGTGTTTGCTTTGAAGAATGTATGTGAGAAATACTTAGAAAAGCAAATGGATTTGTATGTAGCATTTATGGATCTGGAGAAGGCATATGATAGAGTTGATAGAGATGCTCTGTGGAAGGTGTTAAGAATATATGGTGTGGGAGGCAAGTTGTTAGAAGCAGTGAAAAGTTTTTATCGAGGATGTAAGGCATGTGTACGTGTAGGAAGAGAGGAAAGTGATTGGTTCTCAGTGAATGTAGGTTTGCGGCAGGGGTGTGTGATGTCTCCATGGTTGTTTAATTTGTTTATGGATGGGGTTGTTAGGGAGGTGAATGCAAGAGTTTTGGAAAGAGGGGCAAGTATGAAGTCTGTTGGGGATGAGAGAGCTTGGGAAGTGAGTCAGTTGCTGTTCGCTGATGATACAGCGCTGGTGGTTGATTCATGTGAGAAACTGCAGAAGCTGGTGACTTAGTTTGGTAAAGTGTGTGAAAGAAGAAAGTTAAGAGTAAATGTGAATAAGAGCAAGGTTATTAGGTACAGTAGGGTTGAGGGTCAAGTCAATTGGGAGGTGAGTTTGAATGGAGAAAAACTGGAGGAAGTGAAGTGTTTTAGATATCTGGGAGTGGATCTGGCAGCGGATGGAACCATGGAAGCGGAAGTGGATCATAGGGTGGGGGAGGGGGCGAAAATCCTGGGAGCCTTGAAGAATGTGTGGAAGTCGAGAACATTATCTCGGAAAGCAAAAATGGGTATGTTTGAAGGAATAGTGGTTCCAACAATGTTGTATGGTTGCGAGGCATGGACTATGGATAGAGTTGTGCGCAGGAGGGTGGATGTGCTGGAAATGAGATGTTTGAGGACAATGTGTGGTGTGAGGTGGTTTGATCGAGTAAGTAACGTAAGGGTAAGAGAGATGTGTGGAAATAAAAAGAGCGTGGTTGAGAGAGCAGAAGAGGGTGTTTTGAAATGGTTTGGGCACATTGAGAGAATGAGTGAGGAAAGATTGACCAAGAGGATATATGTGTCGGAGGTGGAGGGAACGAGGAGAAGAGGGAGACCAAATTGGAGGTGGAAAGATGGAGTGAAAGAGATTTTGTGTGATCGGGGCCTGAACATGCAGGAGGGTGAAAGGAGGGCAAGGAATAGAGTGAATTGGAGCGATGTGGTGTACCGGGGCTGACGTGCTGTCAGTGGATTGAATCAAGGCGTATGAAGCGTCTGGGGTAAACCATGGGAAAGCTGTGTAGGTATGTATATTTGCGTGTGTGGACGTATGTATATACATGTGTATGGGGGTGGGATTGGGCCATTTCTTTCGTCTGTTTCCTTGCGCTACCTCGCAAACGCGGGAGACAGCGACAAAGCAAAAAAAAAAAAAAATATATATATATATATATATATATATATATATATATATATATATATATATATATATATATATATATATATATGTATATATATATATATTATAATTAACCACCATCTCCCGCGTTATCGAGGAAACGCAGACGAGAGATGGCCCAATCCACGCACATACACATGTGCATACATAAACGCCTACACATACACACATACATACTTATACATTTTAACTTATACATACATATACATACACATATATACACATATATATATACATATATACATATATACATATATGTATATATACACATATATACATATATACATATATGTATATATACACATACATACATATATACACCTATGAGTCCACGGAGAAAATGAAACACGTGGACTCATAGTAATATCTTGATCACGCGCGAAATTGTGATCCTTTCCCACATATATACACATGTACATATCCATTCTTGCTGCCTTTATCAGTTCCCATCGCTACTACGCCACACACGAAATAGCATTCCCCCTCCCCCTCCACCGAGGTAGCGCCAGAAACAGACAAAAAAGCCACATTCGTTCAAGCTCAGTCTTTAGCTGTTATATGTAATGCACCGAAACCACAGCTCCCTTTCCACATCCAGGCCTCACAAAACTTTCCATGGTTTACCCCAGACGCTTCACATGCCCTGGTTCAATCCATCGACTGCACGTTGACTCCGGTATACCACGTCGTTCTAATTCACTCAATTCCTTGCATGCCTTTCACCCTCCTGTATGTTCAGGCCCCAGTCGCTCAAAATCATTTTTACTCTAAGCTTCCACCTCCAATTTGTTCTCCCGCTTCTTCTTACCTCCACCTCTGACACATATATCCTCTTTGTCAATCTTTCCTCACTCATTCTCTCCAAGTGTCAAATCATTTCAACACACAATCTTCTGCTCTCTCAACCACACTATTTATTTCCACATATCTCTCTTACACTCCCATTACTTACTCGATCAAACCACCTCACACCACATATTGTCCTGAAATTTCATTATCAACACTTCCACCCTCCTCCACACAACCCTATCTATAACCAATGCCTCATAACCATGTAACCTTGTTGGAACCAATATTCCTTCAGACATTGTCAATTTTGGTTCTCCGAGATAACGTTCTCACCCTCCACACAATTTTCAATGCTCCCAGAACCTTCGCTCTCTCCCCCACCCTGTGACTCACTTCCACTTCCATGGTTCCATCCGCTGCTGAGTCCACTCCCAGATATCTAAAACACTTCACTTCCTCCAGTTTTTCTCCATTCAATCTTACCTCCCAAATAACTTGTCCTTCAACCCTACTGAATCTTATATCTTTGCTCTCATTTACTCTCAACTTTCTCCTTTCACACACGTTACCAAACTCAGTCAGCAACTTCCGCACTTTCTCACCCGAATCAGCCACCAGCGCTGTATCATCAGCGAACAACAACTAACTCACTTCCCAAGCCCTCTCTTCCAAAACAGACTGCAGACTTGCCCCTCTCTCCCAAACTCTTGCATTCACCTCTCTAACCACCCCATCCATAAACAAATTAAATAACCATGAAGACATCACGCACCCCTGCCGCAAACCAACATTCACTAGGAACCAATCACTTTCCTCTCTACTCGTACACATGCCTTACATCCTTGGTAAAAACTTTTCACTGCCTGTAGCAACTTACCTCCCACACCATATACTCTTCAAACCTTCCACAAACCTTCTCTATTAGCCCTATCATATGCCTTCTCCAGATCCACAAATGCTGCAGAAAAATTTATCACAAACATTCTATAAAGCAAACACCTGATACACACATCCTCTACCACTTCTGAAACCACACTGCTCTTCCCCAATCTGATGTTAAGTACATGCCTTCACCCTCTCAATTAATGCCTTCACATATAATTTCCCAGAAATACTCAACACACTTGTACCTTTGTAGTTTGAACACTCACCTTTATCCCCTTTGCCTTTGTACAATGGCACTATACATGCATTCCACCAATCCTTAGGCACTTCTCCATGACCCATACATACATTGAATATCCTTATCAACCAGTCAACAACGCAGTCACCCCCTTTTTTAATAAATTCCACTGCAATGCAATCCAAATCCTCCGCTTTGCAGGCTTTCATCTTCCGCAAAGCTTTCACTACTATATATATATATATATATATATATATATATATATATATATATATATATATATAGTATAGTATAGTATATATAGTATAGTATAGTATATATATATAGTAGTGAAAGCCCCGATCACTCAAAATCTTTTTCACTCCATCTTTCCACCTCCAATTTGGTCTCCCACTTCTCGTTCCCTCCACCTCTGACACATATAACCTCTTGGTAAATCTTTCCTCACTCATTCTCTCCATGTGACCAAACCATTTCAAAACACACTCTTCTGCTCTCTCAACCACGCTCTTTTTATTACCACACATCTCTTTTACACTATTATTACTTACTTGATCAAACCACCTCACACCACATTTTCTCCTCAAACATCTCATTTCCAGCACATCCACCATCCTACGCACAACACTATCCATAGCCCACACCTCGCAACCATACAACATTGTTAGAACCACTATTGCTTCAAACATACCCATTTTTGTTTGCGAGAAAATGTTCTCGCCTTCCACACATTCTTCAACGCTCCCTGGATTTTCGCCCCCTCCCTCACCTTATGATTCACTTCCGCTTCCATGGTACCATCCGCTGCCAAATGCACTCCGATATATCTAAAACACTTCACTTTCTCCACTTTTTCTCCGTTCAAACTTACCTCCCAATTGACTTGTCTCTCAACCCTACTGTACTTAATAACCTTCCTCTTATTCACATTTACTCTCAACTTTCTTCTTTCACACACTTTACCAAACTCAGTCACCAGCTTCTGCAGTTTCTCACATGAATCAGCCACCAGCGCTGTATCATCAGCGAACAACAACTGACTCACTTCCCAAGCTCTCTCATTCACAACAGACTTCATACTTGCCCCTCTTTCCAAAACTCTTGCATTCACCTCCCTAACAACCCCATCCATAAACAAATTAAACAACCATAGAGACATAAAACACCCTTGCCGCAAACCTACATTCACTGAGAACTAATCACTTTCCTCTCTTCCTACACGTACACATGCCTTACATCCTCGATAAAAACTCTTCACCGCTTCTAACAACTTGCCTCCCACACCATATATTCTTAATACCTTCCACAGAGCATCTCTATCAACTCTATCATATGCCTTCTCCAGATCCATAAATGCTACATACAAATCCATTTGCTTCTCTAAGTATTTCTCACATACGTTCTTCAAAGCAAACACCTGATCCACACATCCTCTACCACTTCTGAATCCACACTGCTCTTCCCCAATCTGATGCTCTGTACATGCCTTCACCCACTCAATCAATACCCTCCCATATAATTTCATAGGAATACTCAACAAACTTATACCTCTGTAATTTGAGCACTCACCTTTGTCCCCTTTGCTTTTGTACAATGGCACAATGCAAACACTCCGCCAATCCTCAGGCACCTCACCATTAATCATACATGCATTGAATAACCTTTCCAACCAGTCAACAATACAGTCACCCCCTTTTTTGATAAATTCCACTGCAATACCATCTAAACCCGCTGCCTTCCCAGCTTCCATCTTCCGCAAAGCTCTTACTACCTCTTGCCTGTTTACCAAATCATTTTCCCTAATCCTCTCACTTTGCAAATTACCTCGACCAAAACACCCTAGATCTGCCACTCTCTCATCAAACACATTCAACAAACCTTCAAAATTCTCACTCCGTCTCCTCACACCACCACTACTTGTTATAACCTCCCTATTAGCCCCCTTCACTGAAATTCCCATTTGTTCCCTTGTCTTACGCACTTTATTTACCTCCTTCCAAAACATTTTTTTATTCTCCCTAAAATCTAATGATACTCTCTCACCCCAACTCTCATTTGCCCTCTTCTTCACCTCTTGCACCTTTCTCTTGACCTGCTGTCTCTTTCTTTTATACATCTCCCAGTAATTTGCATTATTTCCCTGCAAAAATCGTCCAGATGCCTCTCTCTTCTCTTTCACTAATAATCTTACTTCTTCATCCCACCAATCACTATCCTTTCTAATCTGCCCGCCTCTCACACTTCTCATGCCTCAAGCATCTTTTGCGCAAGTCATCACAGCTTCCCTAAATACATTCCATTCCTCCCCCACTCCCCCTACCTCCTTTGTTCTCACCTTTTTCCATTCTGTACTCAGTCTGTCCTGGTACTTCCTCATACAAGTCTCCTTCCCAAGCTCACTTACTCTCACCACTCTCTTCACCCCAACATTCTTCTTTTCTGAAAACCTCTACAAATCTTCACCTTTGCCTCCACAAGATAATGATGAGACATCCCTCCAGTTGCACCTCTCAGCACATTAACATCCAAAAGTCTCTCTTTCGCGCGCCTATCAATTTACACGTAATCCAATAACACTCTCTGGCCATATCTCCTAATTACATACGTGTAATTATGTATATCTCGCTTTTTAAATCAGGTATTCCCAATCACCAGTCCTTTTTCAGCACATAAATCTACAAGCTCTTCACCATTTCCATTTACAACACTGAACACCCCATGTATACCAATTATTCCCTCCACTGCCACATTACTCACCTTTGCGTTCAAATCACCCATCACTATAACCCGGTCTCGTGCATGAAAACCACTAACACAGTCATTCAGCTGCTCCCAAAACACTTGCCACTCATGAACTTTCTTCTCATGCCTAGGTGCATATGCATCAATAACCACCCATCTCTCTCCATCGACTTTCAGTTTTATCCATATCAATCTAGAGTGTACTTTCTTACACTCTATCACGTACTCCCACCACTCCTGTTTCAGGAGTAGTGCTACTACTCCTGTTGCTCTTGTCCTCTCACTAACCCCTGACTTTACTCCCAATACATTCCCAAACCACCCTTCCCCTTTACTCTTGAGCTTCGTTTCACTCAGAGCAAAAACATCCAGGTTCCTTTCCTCAAGCATACTACCTATCTCTCCTTTTTTCTCATCTTGGTTACATCCACACACATTTAGACACCCCAGTCTGAGCCTTCGAGGAGGATGAGCACTCCTAGCGTGACTCCTTCTTCTGTTTCTCCTTTTAGAGAGTTAAAATACAAGGAGGGGAGGGTTTCTAGCCCCCCGCTCCGGTCCCCTTTACTCGCCTTCTACGACACGTGAGGAATGTGTGGTAAGTATTCTTTCTCCCCTATCCCCAGGGATGATATATATATATAGCGAGGTAGCGCAAGGAAACAGACGAAAGAATGGTCCAACCCGCCCACATACACATGTATGTACATACACGTCCACACACGCAAATATACATAACTATACATCTCAATGTACACATATATATACACACACAGACATATACATATATACACATGTACATAATTCATACACTCTGCCTTTATTTGTTCCCATGGCCACCCCGCCACACATGGAATAACAACCCCCTCCCCCTCATGTGTGCGAAGTAGTGCTAGGAAAAGACACCAAAGGCCCCATTCGTTCACACTCAGTCTCTAGCTGTCATGTAATAATGCACCGAAACCACAGCTCCCTTTCCACATCCAGGCCCCACACAACTTTCCATGGTTTACCCCAGACGCTTCATATGCCCTGGTTCAATCTATTGACAGCACGTCGACCCCGGTATACCACATCGTTCCAATTCACTGTATTCCTTGCAAGCCTTTCACCCTCCTGCATGTTCAGGCCCCGATGACTCAAAATCTTTTTCACTCCATCTTTCCACCTGAAATTTGGTCTCCCACTTCTCCTCGTTCCCTCCACCTCCGACACATATATCCTCTTTGTCAATCTTTCCTCTCTCATTCTCTCCATGTGACCAAACCATTTCAAAACACCCTCTTCTGTTCTCTCAACCACACTCTTTTTATTTCCAAACATCTCTCTTACCCTTACATTACTTACTCGATCAAACCACCTCACACCACATATTGTCCTCAAGCATGTCATTTCCAGCACATCCACCCTCCTGCGCACAACTCTATCCATAGCCCACGCCTCGCAGCCATACAACATTGTTGGAACCACTATTCCTTCAAACACCCATTTTTGCTTTCCGAGATAATGTTCTCGACTTCCAAACATTCTTCAATTGTCCCAGAATTTTCACCCCCTCCCTCACCCTATGATCCACTTCCGCTTCCATGGTTCCATCCGCGGCCAGATCCACTCCCAGATATCTAAAACACTTTACTTCATCCAGTTTTTCTCCATTCAAACTTACTTCCCAATTGACTTGACCCTCAACCCTACTGTACCTAATAACCTTGCTCTTATTCACATTTACTCTTAACTTTCTTCTTTCACACACTTTACCCAACTCAATCACCAGCTTCTGCAGTTTCTTACATGAATCAGCCACCAGCGCTGTATCATCAGCGAACAACAACTGACTCACTTCCCAAGCTCTCTCATCCACAACAGATTGCATACTTGCCCCTCTTTCCAAAACTCTTGCATTCACATCCCTAACATCCCCATCCATAAGCAAATTAAACAAACATGGAGACATCACACACCTGCCGCAAACCTACATTCACTGAGAATCAATCACTTTCCTCTCTTCCTACACGTGCACGTGCCTTACATCCTCGATAAAAACTTTTCACTGCTTCTAACAACTTGCCCCCCACACCATATATTCTTAAAACCTTCCACAGAGCATCTCTATCAACTCTATCATATGCCTTCTCCGGATCCATAAATGCTTCATACAAATCCATTTGTTTTCCTAAGTATTTCTCACATACGTTCTTCAAAGCAAACACCTGATCCCCACATCCTCTACCACTTCTGAAACCACACTGCTCTTCCCCAAACTGATGTTCTGTACATGTCTTCACCCTCTCAATCAATACCCTAACATATAATTTACCAGGAATACTCGACAAACTTATACCTCTGTAATTTGAGCACTCACTCTTATACCCTTTCCTTTGTACAATGGCACTATGCAAGCATTCCGTAAGTCCTCAGGCACCTCACCATGAATCTTACATACATTAAATAACCTTACCAACTAGTCAACAATACAGTCACCCCCTATTTTATTAAATTCCACTGCAATACCATCCAAACCTGCTGCCTTACCGGCTTTCATCTTCCGTAAAGCTTTTACTACCTCTTCTCTATTTACCAAATCATTTTCCCTAACCCTCTCACTTTGCACACCACCTCGACCAAAACACCGTATATCTGCCACTCTATCATCAAACACATTCAACAAACCTTCCAAATACTCACTCCATATCCTTCTCACATCACCACTACTTGTTATCACATCCCCATTAGCCCCCGTCACTGAAGTTCCCATTTGCTCCCTTGTCTTACACACTTTATTTACCTCCTTCCAAAACATCTTTTTATTCTCCCTGAAATTTAATGATATTCTCTCACCCCAACTCTCATTTGCCCTGTTTTTCACCTCTTGCACCTTTCTCTTGACCTCCTGCCTCTTTCTTTTATACCTCTCCCACTCATTTGCATTTTTTCCCTGCAAAAATCGTCCAAATGCCTCTCTCTTCTCTTTCACTAATAATCTTACTTTTTCATCCCATCACTCACTACCTTTTCTACTCAACCCACCTCCCACGCTTCTCATGCCACAAGCATCTTTTGCGCAAGCCATCACTGTTTCCCTAAATACATCCCATTCCTCCCCCACTCCCCTTACCTCCTTTGTTCTCACCTTTTTCCATTCTGTACTCAGTCTCTCCTGGTACTTCCTCACACAAGTCTCCTTCCCAAGCTCACTTACTGTCACCACTCTCTTCACCCCAACATTCTCTCTTCTTTTCTGAAAACCCCTACAAATATTCACCTTCGCCTCCATAAGATAATGATCAGACATCCCTCCAGTTTCACCTCTCAGCACATTAACATCCAAAAGTCTCTCTTTCGAACGTCTATCAATTAACACGTAATCCAATAACGCTCTCTGGCCATCTCTCCTACTTACATACGTATACTTATGTATATCTCGCTTTTTAAACCAGGTATTCCCAATCACCAGTCCTTTTTCAGCACATAAATCTACAAGCTCTTCACCATTTCATTTACAACACTGAACACTCCATGTATATCAAGTATTCCCTCAACTGCCACATTACTCACCTTAGCATTCAAATCATCCATCACTATAACCCGGTCTTTTGCATTAAAACCACTAACACACTCATTCAGCTGCTCCCAAAACTCTTGCCTCTCATGATCTTTCTTCTCATGCCCAGGTGCATATGCACCAATAATCACACATCTCTCTCCATCAACTTTCAGTTTTACCCATATCAATCTAGAATTTACTTTCTTACACTCTATCACATACTCCCACAACTCCTGATTCAGGAGTAGTGCTATTCCTTCCCTTGCTCTTGTCCTATCACTAACCCTGATTTTACTCCCAAGACATTCCCAAACCACTCTTCCCCTTTACCCTTGAGCTTCGTTTCACTCAGAGCCAAAACATCCAGGTTCCTTTCCTCAAAGATACTACCTATCTCTCCTTTTTTTCTCATCTTGGGTTAATCCACATACATTTAGGCACCCCAATCTTAGCCTTCGAGGAGAATGAGCACTCCTCGCGTGACTCCTTCTGTTTCCCCTTTTAGAAAGTTAAAATACAAGGAGGAGAGGGTTTCTGGCCCATATATATATATATATATATATATATATATATATATATATATATATATATATATATATTATTTTTATTTATTTTGCTTTGTAGCTGTCTCCCGCGTTTGCGAGGGAGCGCAAGGAAACAGACGAAAGAAATGGCCCAACCCACCCCCATGCACATGTATATACATACACGTCCACACACGCAAATATACATACCTATACATCTCAATGTACACATATATATGCACACACAGACACATACATATATACCCATGCACACAATTCACACTGTCTGCCTTTATTCATTTCCATCGCTACCCCGCCACACATGGAATACCATCCCCCTCCCCCCTCATGTGTGCGAGGTAGCGCTAGGAAAAGACAACAAAGGCCCCATTCGTTAACACTCACTCTCTAGCTGTCATGTAATAATGCCCGAAACCACAGCTCCCTTTCCACATCCCGGCCCCATACAACTTTCCATGGTTTACCCCAGACGCTTCACATGCCCTAATTCAATCCACTGACAGCACGTCAACCCCGGTATACCACATCGATCCAATTCACTCTATTCCTTGCCCGCCTTTCACCCTCCTGCATGTTCAGGCCCCGATCACTCAAAATCTTTTTCACTCCATCTTTCTACCTCCAATTTGGTCTCCCACTTCTCCTCGTTCCCTCCACCTCCGACACATATATCCTCTTTGTCAATCTTTCCTCACTCATTCTCTCCATGTGCCCAACCCATTTCAAAACACCCTCTTCTGCTCTCTCAACCACGCTCTTTTTATTTCCACAGATCTCTCTCACCCTTACATTACTTACTCGGTCAAACCACCTCACACCACACATAGTCCTCAAACATATATATATATATATATATATATATATATATATATATATATATATATATATATATATATATATATATATATATATATATATATATATATATATGTATATATATATATATATATAAATATATATATAAATATATATATATATATATACATATATATATATATATATATATATATATATATATATATATATATATATATATATATATATATATATATATATATATGTATATATATATATATATATATATATATATATATATATATATATATATATATATATATATATATATATATAAATTATATGGGAGGGTATTGATTGAGAGGGTGAAGGCATGTACAGAGCATCAAATTGGGGAAGAGCAGTGTGGTTTCAGAAGTGGTAGAGGATGTGTGGATCAGGTGTTTGCTTTGAAGAATGTATATGAGAAATACTTAGAAAAGCAAATGGATTTGTATGTAGCAGTTATGGATCTGGAGAAGGCATATGACAGAGTTGATAGAGATGCTCTGTGGAATATATTAAGAATATATGGTGTGGGAGGCAAGTTGTTAGAACCAGTGAAATGTTTTTATCGAGGATGTAAGGCATGTGTACGTGTAGGAAGAGAGGAAAGTGATTGGTTCTCAGTGAATGTAGGTTTGCGGCAGGGGTGTGTGATGTCTCCATGGTTGTTTAATTTGTTTATGGATGGGGTTGTTAGGAAGGTGAATGCAAGAGTTTTGGAAAGAGGGGCAAGTACGAAGTCTGTTGTGGATGAGAGAGCTTGGGAAGTGAGTCACTTGTTGTTCGCTGATGATACAGCGCTGGTGGCTGATTCATGTGAGAAACTGCAGAAGCTAGTGAGTAAGTTTGGTAAAGTGTGTGAAAGAAGAAAGTTAAGAATAAATGTGAATATGAGCAAGGTTATTAGGTACAATAGGGTTGAGGGGCAAGTGGGAGTGGATCTGGCAGCGGATGGAACCATGGAATCGGAAGTGGATCATAGGGTGGGGGAGGGGGCGAAAATCCAGGGAGCGTTGAAGAATGTGTGGAAGTCGAGAACATTATCTCGGAAAGCAAAAATGGGTATGTTTGAAGGAATAGTGGTTCCAACAATGTTGTATTGTTGCGAGGCGTGGGCTATGTATAGAGTTGTGCGCAGGAGGGTGGATGTGCTGGAAATGAGATGTTTGAGGACAATATGTGGTGTGAGATGATTTGATCGAGTAAGTAATGTAAGGGTAAGAGAGATGTGTGGAAATAAAAAGAGCGTGGCTGAGAGAGCAGAAGAGGGTGTTTGGAAATGGTTTGGGCTCATGGAGAGAATGAGTGAGGAAAGATTTACCAAGAGGATATATGTGTCGAAGGTGGAGGGAACGAGAAGTGGAAGACCAAATTGGAGGTGGAAAGATGGAGTGAAAAAGATTTTGAGTGATCGGGGCCTGAACATGCAGGAGGGTGAAAGGCGGGCAAGGAATAGAGTGAATTGGATCGATGTGGTATACAGGGGTCGACGTGCTGTTAATGGATTGAATCAGGGCATGTGAAGCGTCTGGGGTAAACCATGGAAACTTTTGTAGGTCCTGGATATGGAAAGGGAGCTGTGGTTTCGGGCATTATTACATGACAGCTACAGATTGAGTGTGAACGAATGTGGCCCGTTGTCTCTTCCTAGCGCTACCTCGCACACATGAGGGGGGAGGGGGATGTTATTCCATGTGTGGCGAGGTGGCGATGGGAATAAATAAAGGCAGACATTATGAATTATGTACATGTGTATATATTTATATGTCTGTGTGTGTATATATATATGTGTACTTTGAGATAGATAGGTATGTATATTTTGCGTGTGTGGTCGTGTATGTATATGCATGTGTAAGGGGTTGGGTTGGGCAATTTCTTTCGTCTGTTTCCTTGCGCTACCTAGCAAACGCGGGAGACAGCGACAAGGAAAATAAATGAAATAAATAAATAAATATATATATATATATATATATATATACATATATATATATATATATATATATATATATATATATATATATATATATATATATATATATATATATATATTCCTATGAGTCCACGGGGAAAATGAAACACGATAATTTCCCAAGTGCACTTTCGTGTAAAAATCACATCAACAGGGGAGAGACAAGAGAGAAATGTAACAGTCACTTGATATAAAAAGAAGAGACGTAGCTAGGACAATCGTATGTTTAGCAAACGGCGTCCCAGCCACATGTCTTCGTTGCATATCAACTGACTGTTATATTTCTCAGTTGTGTCTCTCCCTATGATGCGATTATTATACGAAAGTGCACTTGGGAACCTATCGTGGTTCACCTTCCCCGCGGGCTCATAGGAATATTTATATTACACTATGTTATATATCCCGCATTAGTGAGGTAGCGCAAGGAAACAGATGAAAGAATGCCCCAACCCACCCACATTCACACATATCTATCTATCTATCTATCTATCTATCTATCTATCTATCTATCTATATATATATATATATATATATATATATATATATATATATATATATATATATATATATATATATATATATATATATATATGTATATATATATATATATATATATATATATATATATATATATATATATATATATATATATATATATAAATATAAGGCAGCGGGTTTGGATGGTATTGCAGTGGAATTTATTAAAAAAGGGGGTGACTGTATTGTTGACTGGTTGGTAAGGTTATTTAATGTATGTATGACTCATGGTGAGGTGCCTGAGGACTGGCGGGATGCGTGCATAGTGCCATTGTACAAAGGCAAAGGGGATAAGAGTGAGTGCTCAAATTACAGAGGTATAGGTTTGTTGAGTATTCCTGGTAAATATATGGGAGGGTATTGATTGAGAGGGTGAAGGCATGTACAGAGCATCAGATTGGGGAAGAGCAGTGTGGTTTCAGAAGTGGTAGAGGATGTGTGGATCAGGTGTTTGCTTTGAAGAATGTATGTGAGAAATACTTAGAAAAGCAAATGGATTTGTATGTAGCATTTATGGATCTGGAGAAGGCATATGATAGAGTTGATAGAGATGCTCTGTGGAAGGTATTAAGAATATATGGTGTGGGAGGCAAGTTGTTAGAAGCAGTGAAAAGTTTTTATCGAGGATGTAAGGCATGTGTACGTGTAGGAAGAGAGGAAAGTGATTGGTTCTCAGTGAATGTAGGTTTGCGGCAGGGGTGTGTGATGTCTCCATGGTTGTTTAATTTGTTTATGGATGGGGTTGTTAGGGAGGTGAATGCAAGAGTTTTGGAAAGAGGGGCAAGTATGAAGTCTGTTGGGGATGAGAGAGCTTGGGAAGTGAGTCAGTTGCTGATCGCTGATGATACAGCGCTGGTGGCTGATTCATGTGAGAAACTGCAGAAGCTGGTGACTGAGTTTGGTAAAGTGTGTGAAAGAAGAAAGTTAAGAGTAAATGTGAATAAGAGCAAGGTTATTAGGTACAGTAGGGTTGAGGGTCAAGTCAACTGGGAGGTGAGTTTGAATGGAGAAAACCTGGAGGAAGTGAAGTGTTTTAGATATCTGGGAGTGGATCTGGCAGCGGATGGAACCATGGAAGCGGAAGTGGATCATAGGGTTGGGGAGGGGGAGAAAATTCTGGGAGCCTTGAAGAATGTGTGGAAGTCGAGAACATTATCTCGGAAAGCAAAAATGGGTATGTTTGAAGGAATAGTGGTTCCAACAATGTTGTATGGTTGTGAGGCGTGGGCTATGGATAGAGTTGTGCGCAGGAGGATGGATGTGCTGGAAATGAGATGTTTGAGGACAATGTGTGGTGTGAGGTGGTTTGATCGAGTAAGTAACGTAAGGGTAAGAGAGGTGTGTGGAAATAAAAAGAGCCTTGTTGAGAGAGCAGAAGAGGGTGTTTTGAAATGGTTTGGTCACATGGAGAGAATGAGTGAGGAAAGATTGACCAAGAGGATATATGTGTCGGAGGTGGAGGGAACGAGGAGAAGAGGGAGACCAAATTGGAGGTGGAAAGATGGAGTGAAAAAGATTTTGTGATCGGGGCCTGAACATGCAGGAGGGTGAAAGGCGTGCAAGGAATAGAGTGAATTGGATCGATGTGGTATACCGGGGTTGACGTGCTGTCAGTGGATTGAATCAAGGCATGTGAAGCGTTTGGGGTAAACCATGGAAAGCTGTGTAGGTATGTATATTTGCGTGTGTGGACGTATGTATATACATGTGTATGGGGTGGGTTGGGCCATTTCTTTCGTCTGTTGCCTTGCGCTACCTCGCAAACGCGGGAGACAGCGACAAAGCCAAAAAAAAAAAAAAATATATATATATATATATATATATATATATATATATATATATATATTTTTTTTTTTTTTTTTCATACTTGATCGCCATTTCCCGCATTAAGGAGTTAGCGCCAGGAAACAGATGAGGAAAGGCTTCATCCACTCACACACATATATATACATATAAAGACATACATGATATCTGTTTTTTATTATACTTAATCGCTGTCTCCCGTGTCAGCAAGGTAGCGCAAGGATACAGCCGAAAGAATGGCCCAACTCACCTACATACACATGTATATACATAAGCGCCCACACATGCAAATATACATGCCTATGCATTTCAACACACACATACCTATACATCCACAGACATATACCTATATACACACATACATATTCATACAGGCTGCCTTCATCCATTCCCGTCACCACCCTGCCACACATGAAATGGCATCCCCCTCCCCCAACACGTGTGCAAAGTAGTGCTAGAAAAATACACCAAAGGCCACATTCGTTCACACTCAGTCTTTGGCTGTCTTGTGTAATACACCGAAACCACAGCTCCCTCTCCACATTCAGGTCCACCAAACTTTACATGGTTTACTCCAGATGCTTCACATGCCCTGAATCAATCCATTGGCAGCACGTTGACCCCGGTATACCATATCGTTCCAATTCACTCTATTCCTTGCACGCCTTTCACCCTCTTGTATGTTCTGGCCCCGATCGCTCAAAATCTTTTTTCACTCCATCCTCCCACCTCCAATTTGGTCTCCTACTTCTCCTCGTTCCCTACACCTTTGACATACATCCTCTCTGTCAATCTTTCCTCACTCATTTTCTTCATGTGACCAAACCATTTCAAAACACCATCTTCTGTTCCATTAACCACACTCTTTTCATTACCACACATCTCTCTTACCCTTTCATTACATACTCGATCAAACCAGCTCACACCACATAAGGTCCTCAAACATCTCATTTCCAACACATCCACCCTCCTCCGCACAACCGTATCTATAGCCCATGCCTCACAGCAATATAACTTTGTTGGAACCACTATTCCTTCAAACATACCCAATTTTGCTGTCCGAGATAACATTCTAGCTTTCCACACATTCTTCAACGCTACCAGAATTTTCACCCCCTCCCCCACCCGGTGACTTACTTCCGCTTCAATGGTTCCATCCGCTGCCAAATCCACCCCCAGATATCTAAAACACTTCACTTCAGTTTTTGTCCATTCAAACTTTCTTCCCAATTTATTTGTCCCTCAACCTTGCTAAACCTAATAACCTTGCTCATATTCACATTTACTCTTAACTTTCTTCTTTCACACATTTTACCAAACTCAGTCACCAACTTTTGAAGTTTCTCACCCGAATCAGCCACCAGCGATGTATCATCAGCGAACAAGAATTCACTCACTTCATAAGCCCTCTCATCCACAAAAAACTGCATACTTTCCCCTCTCTCCAAAACTCTTGAATTCACATCCCTAACAACCCCATATATACATATATATATATATATATATATATATATATATATATATATATATATATATATATATATATATATACATATATATATATATATATATTTATCTATTTATTTATTTAATTTCCTTTGTCGCTGTCTCCCGCGTTAGCGAGGTAGCGCAAGGAAACAGACGAAAGAAATGGCCCAACCCACCCCCATACACGTGTATATAGATACACGTCCATCCACGCAAATATACATACCTATACATCTCACTGTACACACATATATATATATATATATATATATATATACACACACAGACATATACGTATATACACATGTACATAATTCATACTGTCTGCCTATATCTATTCCCATCGCCACCCCGCCACACATGGAATAACAACCCCCCTCCCCCCTCATGTGTGCGAGGTAGCGCTAGGAAAAGACAACAAAGGCCCCATTCGTTCACACTCACTCTCTAGCTGCCATGTAATAATGCACCGAAACCACAGCTCATTTCCACATCCAGGCCTCACAGAACCTTCCATAGTTTACACCAGACGCTTCACATGCCCTGGTTCAATCCATTGACAGCACGTCAACCCCGGTATACCACATCGTTCCAATTCACTCTATTTCTTGCACGCCTTTCACCCTCCTGCATGTTCAGGCCCCGATCACTCAAAATCTTTTTCACTCCATCTTTCCACCTCCAGTTTGGTCTACCACTTTCCTCGTTCCCTCCACCTCTGACACATATATCCTCTTTGTCAATCTTTCCTCACTCATTCTCTCCATGTGACCAAACCATTTCAAAACACCCTCTTCTGCTCTCTCAACCATACTCTTTTTATTTCCACACATCTCTCTTACCCTTGCATTACTTACTCGATCAAACCACCTCACACCACATATTGTCCTCAAACATCTCATTTCCAGCACATCCACCCTCCTGCGCAAAACTCTATCCACGCATCGCAACCATACAACATTGTTGGAACCACTATTCCTTCAAACATACCCATTTTTGCTTGCAGAGATAATGTTCTCGACTTCCAAACATTCTTCAAGGCTCACAGAATTTTCGCCCCCTCCCCCACCTTATGATTCACTTCCGCTTCCATGGTCCCATCCGCTGCCAGATCCACTCCCAGATATCTAAAACACTTTACTTCCTCCAGTTATTCTCCTTTCAAACTTACCTCCCAATTGACTTGACCCTTAACCCTACTGTACCTAATAACCTTGCTCTTATTCACATTTACTCTACACTTTCTTCTTTCGCACACTTTACCAAACTTAGTCACTAACTTCTGCAGTTTCTCACATGAATCCGCCACCAGCGCTGTATCATCAGCGAACAACAACTGATTCACTTCCCAAGCTCTCTCATCCCCAACAGACTTCTTACTTGCCCCTCTTTCCAAAACTCTTGCATTCACCTCCCTAACAACACCATCCATTAACAAATTAGACAACCATGGAGACATCACACTCCCCTGCCGCAAACCTACATTCACTGAGAACCAATCACTTTCCTCTCTTCCTAAAAGTACACATGCCTTACATCCTCGATAAAAACTTTTCACTGCTTCTAACAACTTGCCTCCCACACCATATATTCCTAATACCTTCGACAGAGCATCTCTATCAACTCTATCATATGCCTTCTCCAGATCCATAAATGCTACATACAAATCCATTTGCTTCTCTAAGTATTTCTCACATACGTTATTCAAAGTAAACACCTGATCCACACATCCCCTACCACTTCTGAAACCACACTGCTCTTCCCCAAACTGATGCTCTGTACATACCTTCACCCTCTCAATCAATACCCTCCCATATAATTTCCCAGGAATACTCAACAAACTTATACCTCTGTAATTTGAGCACTCACATACATATGTACAATGGCACTATGCAAGCATTCCGCCAAATCTCAGGCACCTCACCATGAGTAATACATACATTAAATAACCTTACCAACCAGTCAACAATACAGTCACCCCCCTTTTTTAATAAATTCCACTAAAATACCATCCAAATCTGCTGCCTTCCCGGCTTTCATCTTCCGCAAAGCTTTTACTACCTCTTCTCTGTTTACCAAATAATTTTCCCTAACACTCTTCCTTTGCACACCACCTCGACCAAAACACACTATATCTGCCACTCTATCATCAAACACATTCAACAAACCTTCAAAATACTCACTCCATCTCCTTCTCACATCATCACTACTTGTTATCACCTCCCCATTAGCCCCCTTCACTGCAGTTCCCATTTGCTCCCATGTCTTCCGCACTTTATTTACCTCCTTCCAGAACATCTTTTTATTCTCCCTAAAATTTAATACCCCAACTCTCATTTGCCCTCTTTTTCACCTCTTGCACCTTTCTCTTGACCTCTTGCCTCTTTCTTTTATACATCTCCCACTCATTTGCATATATTCCCTGCAAAAATCGTCCAAATGCCTCTCTCTTCCCTTTCACTAATAATCTTACTTCATCCCACCACTCGCTACCCTTTCTAATCAACCCACCTCCCACGCTTCTCATGCCACAAGCATCTTCTGCGCAAGCCATCACTGCTTCCCCAAATAAATCCTATTCCTCCACCTCTCTCCTTATCTCCTTTGTTCTCACCTTTTCATTCTGTACTCATTCTCTCGTGGTACTTCCTCATACAAGTCTCCTTCCCAAGCTCACATACTCTCACCACTCTCTTCACCCCAACATTCTCTCTTCTTTTCTGAAAACCCATACAAATCTTCGCCTTCGCCTCCACAAGATAATGATCAGACATCCCTCCACTTGCACCTCTCAGCACATTAACATCCAAAAGTCTCTCTTTCGCGCGCTTATCAATTAACACTTAATCCAATAACGCTCTCTGGCCATCTCTCCTACTTAAATACGTATACTAATGTATATCTCGCTTTTCAAACCAGGTATTACAAATCACCAGTCCTTTCTCAGCACACAAAGCTACAAGGTCTTCAACATTTCCATTTACAACACTGAACACCCCATGTATACCAATTATTCCCTCAACTGCCACATTACTCACCTTTACATTCAAATCACGCATCACTATAACCCGGTCTTGTACATCAAAACCACTAACACATTCATTCAGCTGCTCCCAAAACACTTGCCTCTCATGAACTTTCTTCTCATGCCCAGGTGCGTATGCCCCAATAATCACCCATCTCTCTCCATCAACTTTCAGTTTTACCCATATGAATCTAGAATTTACTTTCTTACACTTTATCACATACTCCCTCAATTCCTGTTTCAGGAGTAGTGCTACTCCTTCCCTTGCTCTTGTCCTCTCACTAACCTCTGACTTTACTCCCAAGACATTCCCACACCACTCTTCCATTGTACCCTTGAGCTTCGTTTTACTCAGAGCCAAAACATCCAGGTTCCTCTCCTCAAACATACTACCTATTTCTCCTTTTTTCACATCTTGGTTACATCCACACACATTTAGACACCCCAATCTGCGCCTTCGAGGAGGATGAGCACTCCCCGCGTGACTCCTTCTTCTGTTTCCCCTTTTAGAAAGTTAAAATACAAGGAGGGGAGGGTTTCTGGCCCCCCGCTCCCCCTATCCCCAGTGATTATATATATATATATATATATATATATATATATATATATATATATATATATATATATATATATATATATATATATATATATATATATATATATATGGAGAGAATGGTTGAGGAAAGATTGACCAAGAGGATATATGTGTCAGAGGTGGAGGGAACGAGGAGAAGTGGGAGACCAAATTGGAGGTGGAAAGATGGAGTGAAAAAGATTTTGAGTGATCGGGGCCTGAACATGCAGGATGGTGAGAGGCGTGCAAGGAATAGAGTGAATTGGAACGATGTGGTATTCCGGGGTCGACGTGCTGTCAATAGATTGAACCAGGGCATGTGAAGTGTCTGGGGTAAACCATGGAAAGTTCTGTGGGGCCTGGATGTAGAAAGAGAGCTGTGGTTTCGGTGCATTATACATGACAGCTAGAGAGTGCGTGTGAACGAATGGGGCCTTTGTTGTCTTTTCCTAGCGCTACCCCGCGCACATGCGTTGGCAGGGGGTTGTCATTTCAGGTGTGGCCCGTTGGCGATAGGAATGAATAAAGACAGACAGTATGACCTATGTACATGTGTACATATGTATATGTCTGTGTGTGTATATATATATGTATACGTTGAGATGTATAGGTATGTATATTTGCGTGTGTGGACGTGTATGTATATAAATGTGTATGTGGGTGGGTTGGGCCATTTTTTCGTCTGTTTCTTTGCGCTACCTTTTTTTTTTTTTTTCCAAAAGAGGGAACAGAGAAGGGGGCCAGGTGAGGATATTCCCTCAAAGGCCCAGTCCTGAAACAGGAGTTGTGGGAGTATGTGATAGAATGTAAGAAAGTAAATTCTCGATTAATATGGGTAAAATTGAAAGTTGATGGAGAGAGGTGGGTGATTATTGGTGCATATGCACCTGGGCATGAGAAGAAAGATCATGAAAGGCAAGTGTTTTGGGAGCAGCTGAATGAGTGTGTTAGCGGTTTTGATGCACGAGACCGGGTTATAGTGATGGGTGATTTGAATGCAAAGGTGAGTAATGTGGCAGTTGAGGGAATAATTGGTATGCATGGGGTGTTCAGTGTTGTAAATGGAAATGGTGAAGAGCTTGTAGATTTATGTGCTGAAAAAGGACTGATGATTGGGAATACCTGGTTTAAAAAGCGAGATATACATAAGTATACTTATGTAAGTAGGAGAGATGGCCAGAGATCGTTATTGGATTACGTGTTAATTGACAGGCGTGCGAAAGAGAGACTTTTGGATGTTAATGTGCTGAGAGGTGCAACTGGAGGGATGTCTGATCATTATCTTGTGGAGGCTAAGGTGAAGATTAGTATGGGTTTTCAGAAAAGAGGAGTGAATGTTGGGGTGAAGAAGGTGGTGAGAGTAAGTGAGCTTGGGAAGGAGACCTGTGTGGGGAAGTACCAGGAGAGACTGTGTACAGAATGGAAAAAGGTGAGAACAATGGAAGTAAGGGGAGTGGGGGAGGAATGGGATGTATTTAGGGAATCAGTGATGGATTGCGCAAAAGATGCTTGTGGCATGAGAAGAGTGGGAGGTGGGCTGTTTAGAAAGGGTAGTGAGTGGTGGGATGAAGAAGTAAGAGTATTAGTGAAAGAGAAGAGAGAGGCATTTGGACGATTTTTGCAGGGAAAAAATGCAATTGAGTGGGAGAAGTATAAAAGAAAGAGACAGGAGGTCAAGAGAAAGGTGCAAGAGGTGAAAAAAAGGGCAAATGAGAGTTGGGGTGAGAGACTATCAGTAAATTTTAGGGAGAATAAAAAGATGTTCTGGAAGGAGGTAAATAGGGTGTGTAAGACAAAGGAGCAAATGGGAACTTCAGTGAAGGGCGTAAATGGGGAGGTGATAACAAGTAGTGGTGATGTGAGAAGGAGATGGAATGAGTATTTTGAAGGTTTGTTGAATGTGTCTGATGACAGAGTGGCAGATATAGGGTGTTTTGGTCGAGGTGGTGTGCAAAGTGAGAAGGTTAGGGAAAATGATTTGGTAAACAGAGAAGAGGTAGTAAAAGCTTTGCGGAAGATGAAAGCCGGCAAGGCAGCAGGTTTGGATGGTATTGCAGTGGAATTTATTAAAAAAGGGGGTGACTGTATTGTTGACTGGTTGGTAAGGTTATTTAATGTATGTATGACTCATGGTGAGGTGCCTGAGGATATATATATATATATATATATATATATATATATATATATATATATATATATATATATATATATATATATATATATAATAAATATATATATATATATATATATATATATATATATATATATATATATATATATATATATATATATATATATATATATGTATATAAATATATATATATATATATATATATATATATATATATATATATATATATATATATATATATATATATATATATATATATATATATATATATATATATATATATATATATATATATATATATATATATATATATATATATATATATATATATATATATATATATAATATATATATATATATATATATATATATATATATATATATATATATATATATATATATATATATATATATATATATATATTTTTTTTTTTTTATACTTTGTCGCTGTCTCCCGCGTTTGCGAGGTAGCGCAAGGAAACAGACGAAAGAAATGGCCCAACCCCCCCCCCCATACACATGTATATACATACGTCCACACACGCAAATATACATACCTACACAGCTTTCCATGGTTTACCCCAGACGCTTCACATGCCTTGATTCAATCCACTGACAGCACGTCAACCCCGGTATACCACATCGCTCCAATTCACTCTATTCCTTGCCCTCCTTTCACCCTCCTGCATGTTCAGGCCCCGATCACACAAAATCTTTTTCACTCCATCTTTCCACCTCCAATTTGGTCTCCCTCTTCTCCTCGTTCCCTCCACCTCCGACACATATATCCTCTTGGTCAATCTTTCCTCACTCATTTTCTCCATGTGCCCAAACCACTTCAAAACACCCTCTTCTGCTCTCTCAACCACGCTCTTTTTATTTCCACACATCTCTCTTACCCTTACGTTACTCACTCGATCAAACCACCTCAAACCACACATTGTCCTCAAACATCTCATTTCCAGCACATCCATCCTCCTGCGCACAACTCTATCCATAGCCCACGCCTCGCAACCATACAACATTGTTGGAACAACTATTCCTTCAAACATACCCATTTTTGCTTTCCGAGATAATGTTCTCGACTTCCACACATTCTTCAAGGCCACCAGAATTTTCGCCCCCTCCCCCACCCTATGATCCACTTCCGCTTCCATGGTTCCATCCGCTGCCAGATCCACTCCCAGATATCTAAAACACTTCACTTCCTCCAGTTTTTCTCCATTCAAACTCACCTCCCAATTGACTTGACCCTCAACCCTACTGTACCTAATAACCTTGCTCTTATTCACATTTACTCTTAACTTTCTTCTTCCACACACTTTAACAAACTCAGTCACCAGCTTCTGCAGTTTCTCACATGAATCAGCCACCAGCGCTGTATCATCAGCGAACAACAACTGACTCACTTCCCAAGCTCTCTCATCCCCAACAGACTTCATACTTGCCCCTCTTTCCAAAACTCTTGTATTTACCTCCCTAACAACCCCATCCATAAACAAATTAAACAACCATGGAGACATCACACACCCCTGCCGCAAACCTACATTCACTGAGAACCAATCACTTTCCTCTCTTCCTACACGTACACATGCCTTACATCCTCGATAAAAACTTTTCACTGCTTCTAACAACTTGCCTCCCACACCATATATTCTTAATACCTTCCACAGAGCATCTCTATCAACTCTATCATATGCCTTCTCCAGATCCATAAATGCTACATACAAATCCATTTGCTTTTCTAAGTATTTCTCACATACATTCTTCAAAGCAAACACCTGATGCCACACATCCTCTACCACTTCTGAAACCACACTGCTCTTCCCCAATCTGATGCTCTGTACATGCCTTCACCCTCTCAATCAATACCCTCCCATATAATTTACCAGGAATACTCAACAAACTTATACCTCTGTAATTTGAGCACTCACTCTTATCCCCTTTGCCTTTGTACAATGGCACTATGCACGATTCCGCCAATCCTCAGGCACCTCACCATGAGTCATACATACATTAAATAACCTTACCAACCAGTCAACAATACAGTCACCCCCTTTTTTAATAAATTCCACTGCAATACCATCCAAACCTGCTGCCTTGCCGGCTTTCATCTTCCGCAAAGCTTTCACTACCTCTTCTCTGTTTACCAAATCATTTTCCCTAACCCTCTCACTTTGCACACCACCTCGACCAAAACACCCTATATCTGCCACTCTATCATCAAACACATTCAACAAACCTTCAAAATACTCACTCCATCTCCTTCTCACATCACCACTACTTGTTATCACCTCCCCATTTGCGCCCTTCACTGAAGTTCCCATTTGCTCCCTTGTCTTACGCACTTTATTTACCTCCTTCCAGAACATCTTTTTATTCCCCCTAAATTTAATGATACTCTCTCACCCCAACTCTCATTTGCCCTTTTTTTCACCTCTTGCACCTTTCTCTTGACCTCCTGTCTCTTTCTTTTATACATCTCCCACTCAATTTCATTTTTTCCCTGCAAAAATCGTCCAAATGCCTCTCTCTTCTCTTTCACTAATACTCTTACTTCTTCATCCCACCACTCACTACCCTTTCTAATCAACCCACCTCCCACTCTTCTCATGCCACAAGCATCTTTTGCGCAATCCATCACTGATTCCCTAAATACATCCCATTCCTCCCCCACTCCCCTTGCTTCCATATATATATATATATATATATATATATATATATATATATATATATATATATATATATATATATATATATATATATATATATATATATTGTTACGAACTCAAATACTTGTTGGAGCAAGGTCGCCAGTATCATATAGGTGTTATAAATACTTTACTGATCCTTGTCTTGCAAGGACGTTAGATTTGTGAAGTTGCACAACTCAGGATAACACTGTCTGAAAGTTATGGGATTGAATTATAATGAAAGAATTCAAGTGTACAAAGATAGGCACATAAATCAGGCATGAATCATTTACGTTAACAGTGAACATGAGTTTAACATTGAACATGAGTTAACATTGAACATCAGTTAACATTGAACATGAGTTAACATTCCAGATAAGATTTCAAGCCAGGAGATCTCTCCTTTATGACACTTTGTTCGATAACATTACACTTACTTAGACCTGACGTGACACAGTAAACATCATCGTTACACTTAGCTACCTGACGTGACACAGTAAACATCATCGTTACACTTAGCTACCTGACGTGACACATTAGTAACGGGCTTACAGCACAGCACTCAGATAACGGGCTCACAGCAGTAACGGCTTACAGCACAGCAGGGCTTACAGGCTTATAACAGGGGGACAACACTTACCTCGCTGGGCTAGAGAGAAAGGAATCAAATCTCAGCGGGTGTTGTGGGTATTTATTGCAAGTAAAGACAAGCGTTCACCCTTGCAGCTATGCAACGCTACCCTTGATTGGCTATGGAACTAAGAGCAATTCTGATTGTTTGGAGGGTCCCAGAGTCTCGGCGTAGTCCACTTCTCGTCTTCTTGTGAACGTCAGCAGCGATGACATACGGTGGTGAAATACCCCGCAGTTGACCCCACGCCTTGACCTGACGCCTCTGATTCATACGAACATGTGGGCACACACACCGAGTTCGTAACAATATATATATATATATATATATATATATATATCCATGAGTCCACGGGGAAAATGAAACACGACAAATTGCCAAGTGCACCCTCATGCAATAATCACATCATCAGGGGAGACACAAGAGAGACATATAATTCAGTTGATATACATCGAAGAGACTAAGCCTGGACGCCACTTAGTAAACATGCGATTGTCCAAGACAAACAACGAGCGTTCATAAACTTATCATTTTACAAATTTTATCAACAATAAAGTTATTTAATTTGTAGAGACCATCACCAATATTGAGATTATAATTCTTTGTGTATTTAATAATAGAGATTCAATGATATTTCTCGTGCTAATAGAGTTGAAGCTAAGAACTGAGATGGCATTACTCCAGTCAATTCAATGATCATAGTTTTAACGTGATTAAACAAGGCATTTGATTCCTGTCCCGTTCTTATATTATATCTATGGTGCTTAAGTCTAACAGAAAGATCCTTAACAGTCTGACCAACATAGAATTTATCATAATGTCCACATAGCACTTTATAGATGCATCCAAGAGAATTTTCTGGTGAATTCCTGATTAAGATATTCTTTATAGTATTATTGTTGCTGAAGGCAACATTTACATTAAAGGATTTAAGCAACATGGGAAGTAAAGTGAAAGCGTTAGTAAAAGGGAGATCTAAAAGATTCTTGGGAGATTTGTTCTCAACTCTATAAAATTGTTTCTTTGCTAATTTAAGGGTTTCATCAATGAAAGATCTAGGGTACTTTAACTTAGATCCAATAGAATATATCTTCTCAAACTCATCATCAATAAACTCTGGGCTGCAAATACGTTATGCCCTCAGGAACATAGATTGAAATGATAATTTAACTAGTCATGTTGAGATGAGTAATAATGGATATATGAGCATACATTGGTAGGTTTTCTGTATATGCTAAACTTAAACTTGTTTCCTTGCCCATGGATCTTGCAATCTAAGAATGGTAACATACCAATATTTTCGTTTTCTACAGTAAATTTGATGAAAGATACTAAACTGTTAAGTAAGGGGAGAAATATTTGTAAATTTTCATTTGTTGGCCAAACATAAAGAACATCATCTACATACCTAAACCAAATTACAGTAGAATGTAAGATACCCTTTAGTAATTTTGTTTCAAAAATTCCATATAAAGATTACTTTATATGGAATTTTTTGAAACAATATTACTAAAGAATATGTTACCTTCTAATGTAACTTGGTTTAGGTATGTAGATGATGTTCTTTGTGTTTGGCCTACAAATGAAAATTTACAAATATTTCTCCCTTTCTTTAACAATTTAGTACCTTCCATCAAATTCACTGTAGAAAATGAAAATAATGGTACGTTAACATTTTTAGATTGCATGATCCATAGGCAAGGAAGCAAGTTTAAGTTTAGCATATACAGAAAACCTACCAATTTATGCTCATATATCCATTATTACTCATCTCAACATGATAGAGTCAAATTATCATCATTTCAGTGTATGTTCCTTAGGGCATTACGTATTAGCAGTCCAGAGTTTATTGATTATGAGTTTGAGAAGGTATATTTTATTGGATCTAAGTTAAAGTACCCTAGATCTTTCATTGATATATCCCTTAAGATAGCAAGGTATCTATTTTATAGAGTTGAGCCCAAACCTCTCATTGACATCAAGAATCTTTTAGTTCTCTCTATTGATAATAATTTCTTTTTACTTCCCATGATGCTTAAATCCTTTAATGTAAATGTTGCCTTCACCAACAATAATGCTATGAAGAATATCTTAATCAGGAATTCACCAGAAAAATTCTCTTTGGATGCATCCATAATTTGCCATGTGGAAATTGTGATAGATTTTACGTTGGGTAGACTGGTAAGGATGTTTCTGTTAAAGGTAAGCAACATAAATATGGTATAAGAACTGGACAAGAATCAAAATCATTGAATCTTCTATTATTGAATACACAAAGAATTATAATCTTAATAAAATTGATGGTCTATACAAATTAGATAACTTTATTGTTAATAAAATTTGTAAAATGATAAGTTTATGAACGCTTGGAATGTCTTGGACAATCGCATGTTTACCAAGAGGCGTCCTGGCTTCGTCTCTTCGGTGTATATCAACTGACTTATACTTCTCTCTTGGGTCTCCCGTGATGATGTGATTATTGCACGAGGGTGCACTTGGGAACTTGTGTTTCATTTTCCCCCGTTGACTCATGGGAATATAAAAGTAAGTATATATATATATATATATATATATATATATATATATATATATATATATATATATATATATATATATATATATATATATATATATATATATATTTTTTTTTTTTTTGCTTTGTCGCTCTCTCCCGCGTTTGCGAGGTAGCGCAAGGAAACAGACGAAAGAAATGGCCCAACCCACCCCCATACACATGTATATACATACGTCCACACACGCAAATATACATACCTACACAGCTTTCCATGGTTTACCCCAGACGCTTCACATGCCCTGATTCAATCCACTGACAGCACGTCAACCCCGGTATACCACATCGCTCCAATTCACTCTACTCCTTGCCCTCCTTTCACCCTCCTGCATGCTCAGGCCCTGATCACACAAAATCTTTTTCACTCCATCTTTCCACCTCCAATTTGGTCTCCCACTTCTCGTTCCCTCCACAAGATAATGATCAGACATCCCTCCAGTTGCACCTCTCAGCACATTAACATCCAAAAGTCTCTCTTTCGCGCGCATGTCAATTAACACATAATCCAATAACGCTCTCTGGCCATATCTCCTACTTACATACGTATACTTATGTATATCTCGCTTTTTAAACCAGATATTTCAGCACATAAAACTACAAGCTCTTCACCATTTCCATTTACAACACTGAACACCCCATGTATACCAATTATTCCCTCAACTGCCACATTACTCACCTTTGCATTCAAATCACCCATCACTATAACCCGGTCTTGTGCATCAAAACCACTAACACACTCATTCAACTGCTCCCAAAACACTTGCCTCTCATTATCTTTCTTCTCATGCCCAGGTGCATATGCACCAATAATCACCCATCTCTCTCCATCAACTTTCAGTTTTACCCATATCAATCGAGAATTTACTTTCTTACATTCTATCACATACTTCCACAACTCCTGTTTCAGGAGTACTGCTACTCCTTCCCTTGCTCTTGTCCTCTCACTAACCCCTGACTTTACTCCCAAGACATTACCAAACCACTCTTCCCCTTTACCCTTGAGCTTCGTTTCACTCAGAGCCAAAACATCCAGGTTCCTTTCTTCAAACATACTACCTATCTCTCCTTTTTTCACATCTTGGTTACATCCACACACATTTAGACACCCCAATCTGAGTCTACGAGGAGGATAAGCCCTCCCCGAGTG